>NC_071257.1:28233680-28533680 GCF_023375685.1 Ictalurus furcatus | reverse complement strand
TGGTCCTGATGGCATCATCGGTCCATGACCTCCAGCACTCACTGGATCGGTTCGCAGCTGAGTGTGAAGCGGCTGGGATGAGGATTAGCACCTCTAAATCTGAGGCCATGGTTCTCAGCAGGAAACCAATGGAGTGCCTACTCCTTGGTGGGGAATGAGTACTTAACCCAAGTGAAAGAGTTCAAGTACCTTGGGGTCTTGTTCACGAGTGAGGGGACATGCAAGCGGGAGATTGGCCGGAGAATCGGAGCAGCGGGAGCAGTATTGCAATCGCTTTACCGCACCATTGTGACGAAAAGAGAGCTGAGCTGGAAGGCAAAGCTCTCTATCTACCGGGCAATCTTCGTTTGGTCCTATGGTCATGAAGGCTGGGTAGTGACCGAAAGAACTAGATCACGGGTACAAGCAGCCGAAATGGGTTTTTCTCAGGAGGGTGGCTGGCCTCTCCCTTAGAGATAGGGTGAGAAGCTCGGTTATCCGAGAGGAACTCAGAGTAGAGCCGCTGCTCCTTTGCGTTGAAAGGAGCCAATTGAGGTGGTTCGGGCACCTGGTAAGGATGCCCCCTGGGTGCCTCCCTAGGGAGGTGTTCCAGGCATGTCCAGCTGGGAGGAGACCTCGGGGAAGACCCAGGACCAGGTGGAGAGATTATATCTCCACACTGGCCTGGGAACGCCTCGGGATCCCCCAGTCAGAGCTGGTTAATGTAGCTCGGGAAAGGGAAGTTTGGGGTCCCCTGCTGGAGCTGCTGCCCCCGCAACCCGATAATGGATAAGCAGTTATGGATGGATGGATGGATGGACCAAGAGAGTAATATTACACACAAGCAACAAGTGATATATCGCAGTAAGATGATAAGTAATACAATATTAGGTCAACAGTATAAGAAGCAATGCTAATAACACCATATCAAAGGCATTATTTCATTTACATCAGGACTTGTGTACTATTTGTCTTGTGTATTTCCTGGCCCTGCGTGTTTCAGAGTGCACAGTGCATATACACAGAGAACGAAATCTGTCACTGCCACAAAGAACACTAAGAAAGAAACATGGTTGTGGAAATTTATTGCACTGATCTCATACAGGCCACATTCAAATGCCATCAACCATATGCAGATTTACCACAGCAGGTAAAAAATAAAACAAAACAAAACCTAAAAACAACTTATTATTATAAAAGTTAAATGCTATATAGAAGATGGGCTCTATAATGTGATTCAAAAGAAACATCCAAGTTTGATCAAATCTCCACTCAGTACAAAGGCAGAACCAGACAATTGGTGTGAATTTGTGAAAAAGTTCTCATACAGAAACTACAACAAAGTATTAATATGCAGTATACACACACACTCATAAGAATTTTTTTTCTATGAAATATCAGTGTATCCTAAAGTTTGGCAAACATAATGAGATCTAAAAGGGTAAAACAAAATTGAAAAGGCACATATTTTAAAGTTATTATGTATGCAAATGTACACATTTCCAAAGACATATATTCACATTTTTCACATAATTCACATTTTAGCATCAGTGCCTAAGCCTGATTAAACTCATTTCTTCACAATAGCACTTAAATGCAGAGATCATTTCACATTTGCTATCTAAATACTGTTGTCAAATGAACAAATATCTTTTCTGTTAAACAGGTGCAGGTTATTTACATCTTTCATAATGAGCACAATAACAGTTATTAGGAAATACAGTTTATAATGAATTACCAAAATATTCCATAAATGTTTATGTTCGTTTTAATATGTGCTTGCTATTCTAGCTTGTAGGTCCATTTACAAAAGAACAATTTGGTTGGTTTTAAATAGCACTGAAAAAACCCATTATATTGACTGAGATTGATTGTGTCCTGCTGTAAACTCTTTAACTGTTAACCACTGTTTTTATTAAATTGACACTTCATGAGGTACAGTATGAAATTTTATTTTAATTTATTTGTTTGTTTTTGCTAACTGAAATGTATCAGCCATCCATTTTACAGTATCTCACAAAAGTGAGTACACCCCTCAGATTTTTGTAAATACTTGATTAAATCTTTTCATGTGACAACAATGAAGAAATGACACTTTGCTACAATGTAAAGTAGTGAGTGTACAGCTTGTATAACAGAAATCTCAAAATAACTCATCAAATGTTCAAATTGGGCCCAATCTATAATTCATAAAGCTATTCATCAGTAGTCATGAGTAAATTAATGGGTTAGACAGCTAGAAATGTGGTGTCCATGTGCATAGTTATGAATGTCATGCTGAAAGGGTCTGATTTTGACTAGCTTCAATTACCACTGCTGTGCAGGTTTGGGATTAGTGCATTGTTATTTGTATGGAATTGGAAAATGTGTACTGGATTGTACAGAAAGGATCTACTATCATAGATCTCATATAAATTCACTGATTTCGCTTTAATCGCTACAGGTCCAGAATCTGACTCCAGAAGCACTCGGACACAGCGACGTAAGTACAAAATTATTTTCTGTCAAAGTATTAAGATATTTCTGTCTCAATTAGGATATGTCCGAGTTACATTCAGGCCATAAAATACAGTTATTCTATATTTATAAAACAACAAACTGAGTTAAAAGGGAAAAGTGAATGTTTTTTCTAATTGTCATGTCTTTGTGTTACAGCTTTATCCCATTTGGTTGTGTTCATGGTTGGCTCAGTGGTGGTGGTCCTTGTGAACGCAGTTGCGTTATTAGTGGAGCTGATCCTAATAGTGTGTGAGTGAACTCTATAGTCCATGATCACTGTAAAAACATTAGTGTGAAATTATTGACATATTAATCGCAAAAATGTTGTTGAAACCAGTCCATTTTAATGTATATACGTACAGAACTACAGTTTCTTTTCTTTTCCAATTATAATTATAAATAGAAACTGGCCAGCTGGCCGACTGAATGCGTCTTTGCTGTGTGCTGCCTTGCTTTACAAATATCTGCTTTCTGTAAGTATAATCTACAAACACAACACAGTTTAGTGTGTGATCTGATGTAGCTGGTCTATGCACTTTTTTCTCATTCTACTGTCATATCAGTAACAGAAATAAAAAGTCTCTGACTCTGAATATATCCCTTAGATCGGACACTACACGCCGTGTATTTACAGCCGGATCGGTTTAGTACTTGTGCATGCTATAAACACGACCAGTTTCTATTCTAAAACACTGTCACGTTTTCCCCCATCACAGACAGGAAAGAAGAACAGATAATGGTATGTGTGTCTTGTTGAGGAATATGAATATATAGATAGATGTTTAGATAGACGATATGATTGTTTTTGTTCTGGTTATCACAGAGTTAGAAAAGACATCGACTGGCTGCAACGAATGTGTACACTCTAAAAACAAATGTTTGGCTCAACAAAAAAAATTAACGCAACAGTTTGTGTCAAATCTTTTTGAGTTGTGACAACTTCTAAAGAAATTAAGTTCAATCAACAAACTATATTGAGTTAGACGAATGACCTTTTCCTCTACAATCAAATGTATTTTCAATTAACACTAACTTAATATTTTGTAGAATAAACACACATCTTTAAGTTGATTACTCATAAAAATGAAGTTGCTCCAATTAGTTTAAGAATGTCGGTAACGACATTCTTAAAACGTGATGGTACTTGTTTTTCTGCAGTAGCGTGGGTACTGTTGGTAATGAAGTTACCAAGCCTGCAATTCTTCCAGAACTGATGGGGGCAGCAAATACACGCAAGTGTTTTAGTCGGTCTACAAGTGGTAAAGAAGAAGAATGCCTACAAGCACACGGGAAAAACTACAGAACATGGACAAGTTAAGCTCCGCCCTGACTTGTTGAGAGAAAATGTGGTATGGAATATAGAAATACTTTGCATTCGATGCGGATGACAACAAACATAATTGATGCTCTGAAGCCGATGTGTAACCGATGCTATCGTTCATTTCAAACACAGTGAGGAAAGCTGGAATTTGGCGAAGCACTTGAAAGAAGGGTTGTTATGTCTGTTTGAGGCAGCTGGCATTGTGGCTGTGAAAACAGCTAACGTTATTCTCCATGTAATGTTTGCGATAGCCAGTTATTTGGTAACGACGCTAACGGATTGCAATGTTATAAACTACCTCTAATGAGTCACCATGCTTCGTGTCCTGTCAGCTAAATGTAGCTTAATGTCACTAATAATTATTTAAATGTTCAACCTTTTAATAAATCTTTTTGGCCTGCCACCATAGTGAATTTAAACTAATGCTTGCATTCAGAGTATAAGTGGTGTGTGTGATTTTATACATATGTTTACATATATACAAACATTAAGTTGTCATACATGCAAGCAAATACATATATACAAACATTAAGTTGTCTAACAATAGCAACCAAAATCCAGAATCATTTACAAAACAAATATCATACCCAACATCTCTTTCTGCAGGTTTGATATACATAAAAACAACATTGGATGAAATGAGCAATACAGACAAAAAAAAAAACAAAAAAAAAATGAAGAAACACTCTACCTGTTATACTTTAACCCCTCTCACAGAATTATCCAGTCTAAAGGCAGCTAATTTTGGTCAAACAGAAAATTGCAGAGAGTGAAGGCTATGTGTGAATAACGAAAGATTTTAAAAAGGGGTCAGTGCATGAAATTAGCAAAAACTGAATGCTTTTCCTCCCTACAGCACAAATGAAAAGCCCTCTCTAGCTGAGCAGATTTGTCAAATGAAACTCTCATTCTTGTCCACTGCTACTGTCTAAACTAAAAGGTAGATGGTCAAATTACACTGCTACATATGAATAGCGTTAGCTTCATGTAACAGATTTCATCAACGTTATTAGCAGGTGTAGCCAAACCTCTGGACATGAGTCCACTATTGGTCATATAACAATTGAGAATATGCCCAAATTAATTGCTTTAGTAGAATTTATGTGTAAATTAAATTTAAAAAATGAATCAATATGCTATGTGTTGATTTTAAAGCACGCGCGCAAGCTTCCTCACAAGAATATTTAAAATTTTAATGGTAACGCATCTGTGGAGTTATTTTTAAAGAGATAGCTAACCTGCTAATGATGGAAATTTCGTGAGTTAAATTGAGATATGTGTACAAATAATGTAATAATTTATAAAAGGTTTATCTTTTAAATAATTAATAAAAAGTTAGATAGGAATAGTGAATACAGTGAAAAAAGACTGTATTAGCACTGTATTATGTATCTATGTAGCAACTGTATTAGCAGGTGTAGCCTAACCTCCGTACACGAGTCCACTATTGGTCATATAACAATTGGGATATGCCCGAATTCAATGCTTTAGTAGAATTTATTTGTAAATGAAATGATACTCGCCTTGAAATGTCCTTGGTATGTTTTTTGTTCAGCAAGGTCCTCTAACACAGTGGTTTTCAAAGTGGGGGCCGCCAAGGGGCGCCCGGGGGGCCTCAATAATTTGGTGTGAAAAATAAATAAATATATGATTTTTTTTTTTTTACATGATTTTTAATCAGACAACCACACCCACACAATCAATTCCTAATGTAATGTAAAGATGTAAGATGTAATTGTTAATAAAAAAAAAGGGGGATATATTCAGAAGTCTGTATTTTTAATGTGTTTTAAAGACATCTTGCAAAAGGGGGGCCTCGGTCAAATGCTAATGCCATTTGGGGGGCCTTGCCCTGGAAAAGTTTGGGAACCCCTGCTCTAACACATGGTCTTATTTGTCTGGACTTGTCCAGGCATGTTAAGTGGGCAGGGGGACAAACCAAGTTACAAACCAATTTCATTAAGTTACTACAACTTTAATTTAGCTTTAAATCAATTAAAGCAGAAGTTTCAGTGACACACAATATTAAGTTGATGTAATTATCAACATAATTATGTCAACACAACTCATCAAAATAATGTTTTCAAATTAAAAGGTTTAATTAAATGACTAAATTAGAAATTTTGTCTTGCAACCATGCACTTAAATAAGTTGTGGTAATAGGTCCTCTGAATTACTTTTTAGAGTGTGGGTGTGAACAGAAACACAGGGTGAGTACATAACGGTGTAATATTAAACACGGGAGGAAAAAATGATTAACATCATTAACTTGTGCGGCTTTTACATTAAACATCATACAAACGCAGGGTTCACCTCCACGAAGCTCAGCCCTCAGGGTCTTAGCAGGTAAGAAGAAGAAAAACAACAACACAAGATTGTTCCAGGTGTTATTACTGAAATATTAAATGAAAATTTAAGTTAATCATCAATAAGTGTGTGCGAATCTAGAAAAGCAGAACATACAGCGGTTTGGTGTTGTGGAGCACTGAGGTGTATCTGTACATCATTTTGAGACGAAAGGACATCAGCCATGAACTGAATGGACTGGACGCACTCGTCTGATCACCTCAAGGATTGTTTTAAAGATGCTTGTAATGTGTTATATTTTTTTTACGATCTTTTGTGTGACATTTAAATGTGAATTTCTTGTCTTCATGTTTGCACCTCCTGTAGAATAGTTTTTATTATCTAATTGCTAGATATAATGACTGGATTTATTCATTTATTATTTTTGTTTAGTTCTTTTGCATGTCAAGAGTTAAGACTGATTGCAGCAAGAGGAAATATGTCATGCTGTACAAGTAAAAATGTAAAAATAAAATCTGTAAAGTTCTGTAATATATTCAGCCAGGTGAATGTGGTGCTTCCAGGTTTATTATAAAATCAATGTCATTATAATATACTGTGTTTGAAGTTGGGCAACTTTTAAACACTATGAAGCCATGAAGCCATGAAGCCATGTAGTCATGTAGTTTGGGACCACAGCTTAGTGACGTAAAGCAGAGGGTTTATTTCACAGGCTTCTCTCCGATAAATAAAAACTACAGAAATAATAATAATGATAATAATAATAATAATAATAATAATAATAATAATAATAACTATAAAACAGTCCCTCAAAAATAAATAAATAAATAAATAAGATAAGCTACTGTTGATTCTGAGATCCTTCACTATGAGCTGGTTTTAAGAATTCTGGAATGCTGGATGCTGGAATTCTACAAGTTCCAGTCTTTATAAAACAGCCCTGTGTGAACGCTCATCATCATCACGACCCTTTAAGAAGAAAATTGCAGATCGGATATGAGTTCTGATGAATGAAGACATGACACTGTGGGGTGTGCTGAACGAGATGCGGTTGGGGGAGGAGCTATGCGACGTGGTCCTCAGAGTGGACGAGGTGCAATTCAAGGTCCACAAGACCATCTTCTGAGCGCACAGCCCGTATTTCAGGTAAAAGGAAGAAAAATCCAAACACATTTTTTCTTAAAAGTGTTAGCTAATGGGCAAAACTATACAGCAGATGAGTGAAGGATGAAATGATGTGACTAAAAAGAGAAAACTGAGTAATAAAAAAACGATATAATACAGTAGCTAATAAGTAGAGTAAAATAAAACCAGTTCATAACAAGACAGGAAATTCAGTAAATCTTTCACATCATCACCATAGCAACTCGTGATGTACTGACATTACAATAATTAGCTGAGCGAATACACTTGATTGGCTAGGGTTACTCTGATTGACAGGTCAGAGACACACCCTCCGTTTAAACTCTCTCAAACTACAGCTTTCACATCATCATCATCAGGATTCCAATTTGTGATTTCCAGACTATAGAGCAAACTGTTGTTCCTAATATGTTTCCTCTTCCTGATTTTCCAGAACCCTGTTCATGAGAGGGAGCAGCTCGGATCAGAAGGTGTACACCATGACGAATGTATCTCCAGACATCATGACAATTATAATCCACTACATCTACACCCAGGAGATTCGAGTCACCACTGATAATGTGCAGGCTGTGTTGGTCATGGCCTATTACCTGCTCATGCGAGACCTTGTTCGCAGCTGCTGCGACTTCCTGAAAGCACATCTCAGCCCGAAAAACTGCTTAGGGATTTGGCAGTACGCCGACACCCACTCGTACAACGAGCTGCAGGATCGGGCCCACACCTACGCATTGCATCACTTAGAGGATGTCGTTCGGTCACCGTCCAGTAAGTTCATGGAACTGAACGTGGAGCAGTTCAGTGGCATCCTGGAGAGGGATGGGCTGAACGTCAAACAGGAGAAAACAGCGTTCAAAGCTATAATCAAGTGGATCGAACGCGAACCCGACATCCAAATGCGGCACATCGCAAACCTGCTGCTGAAGGTGAGCTCCAGTACACTCACTTGGAGGATCCTGACCGTTCCTCTATTTACTCCGTGATAGGTCAGAGTTTGGTTAAGCCGGGTTTACGCACATCGTAAAAAAGATTCTTTGGTCATGAGCTGAGATTAGAACCTTGAACCTTCTTGTTTTTGGGTTCCTTTAGATCTACATCTGTGGAGGATTCAACGGAAACCAGTTCATTTTCACAGCCAAGTGTTTCGACCCTTTTTACGATCAGTGGACACGAATCGAACGGATGCACATCGAAAGAAGTGCTGTGGGCGTCATTGCTCTTAACAACCAAGTGTTTGCGGTAAGGACTTCCAGTGCTGAGGGTCAGTGAAGTTTCTGTAATCGCTCTGTGAAGGATGAGAAAGAGGTGTGTTTCTGTTGGCACAGTTTGTGTTCTTTTATTAATGTACATCGATCAAGATAAGATGTATGGTATTACAGATCGGGGGTTTTGATGGAGCCCACAGTCTGAAGAGTGTCGAAGCCTACAACCCTCATACCAAGTCCTGGAGAATGCTTGCCTCCATATTTAACCCACGAAGCAAATTTGGCGTCGAGGTAATGCACCAAAAGACACATGGCTAACTCATTTTTTGTTTGTTTTACTGAGGCTGGATCCATCAGTCTTCCTAACTCCAAGCACTGGAATGAATTAATGAAATTAGTCATGTACCTCTTCACCATACTGCCTTTTTCTTCTTCTTCTTACAGGTGATGGACGGCTGCTTGTATGTGGTTGGCGGCTACAGCAGCGGAAAGACCACATCCAACTGTGAGTACTACGATGAAGAGAATGATGACTGTTATGAGATGTATAGTGTCAGGTCCAGAAATGTTCTGTTCTGGAGTTAAGATGTATATCAAAACCAGGCTCAGAACTGGAGTGATGTCCTGTGATGTTTCCTTGAAATCCTAAACTCATGGTATTAAGTGAGGTAGAAAACATGACATGATGTGCTGTTAGGTAAAAATAAATAAATAATCGACGACAAGGTGGTGTCCACCCCAAGGTAGATTATTTTACTATAAACAGCACGTCCTGAAGCGTTTATTATTCCTAAATTTGAACTTATTATTGAAACTGCAAAGCATAAACTCCTTTGTCCAGACTGTTACATAGCACAAACACCGGAGACTCCTTCCATAAATGTTAACAAACTTTCTTTTTAATGTGTATGTGGTGTTTATAAACGAGCTGTTACTATAGAAACGATAATGCTACTGTCAGAGCTGCTGTTATAGACACCTTATATAATCAACACCTTCTGACCCAATCACGATCCAGAACTCAGCAGCGTTGTGGTTGAATTGTATTATTCATGTAATTATTCTGTGTAGTAAAGCAGGACCCCAGGGTAAATGTATTACAGTGGTGATTAAAAGCATAATATGTGTCATAAACATGACAAAATAAACGTGATTTCCTGCAGGTTCAACGTCCAGGACATGAATTTCGTCCGCAGTGCGGAAAGCTGCTGGGTGATTTCCAGGCTTCCCAACGTCACCGACTACACCGTCTCGTACGAGGACCTTCTCTGGATGTGGAGCTTTTAAAAAATGCTTTGTTTGTAGTTTGTAGTTTTTTGGGGACTTTACCTTTCTTTAGAATGGAATCAAAGGCTTTAGTTACCTTGAGTCCGGTATTGTTTCGTAACACATGTACCCAGGCATATTTGGATAAAATATCTATGACGTGATCATAAATTTATATGTGATCAATAATATTATCTTTGGCGTGATTCTCTCAACATAATATGATTGCTTCTTCTAGTGCAGACCAGAAGTGCAGAATGTATGTAACATTATCTTTGGTATACAACTCTCAACATAATTAGGATTGATGATGATGACCTTTAACCTGCCAAGAAAATGACAGTTGGTGATGACCTTTGACCTGCCAAGATCATTATAATTGATGATAACCTTTGACCTAGAACTGTCCAAACCATTTAACCAATTAATGATACGAAATATAAGTAAACCTCTCTCTCTTGTACAGGGTGCACAGTGGCTTAGTGATTAGCAGTTTTTTATTTTCTGCTGACAAATAATTAATTTTGACTTTGAAAATTCACTGTAAGAGAACATGAGTTTGTAATAAAAAAAAATACTGACAGGAATAATATGTGTATTTATCATTGGTTATTCAGACAAAATCTTGGTTGAATACTTTTGCAAGCCACTCTGTTACATTATATTATTTTTCAAGTCAACTCTTCAAATCAAGTGGGGTTTTAATGTCATTCCTCTATATAGCTAGAATACATCAGAATAAAATGTCATTTATCTGTTTGAGAGCAGTCCTCATTTTCTATACCTGATTATCTGTGTTTGAAGGCAAGAGTTTGTGTGTAAAGGTGGTGATGTAGATGCTATTGAAAAACCCTGTCTCAGATGTTTCTGCTCAAGAATTTTACAACCTTGAAGACATAAACTACGTGCAAATGTACATAATCTGAATGGGGAGCCCAAAAATTTAACTTAAAGAGGTTCATAGCCACCATCTGAATATGTGCAAATTTTCCTGCATAATTATGTTTTCCCTGTCTGACCTGTTCAATGTCTGGTTGCTAATATACCAGTAGTTTCTTTCTTTTTCAGGACATTTCAAAATGTTGTATTGGCTATGCCCAATGCATGTGCAATGGCTCTGATTTTTTTTTTTTCCTTTTTACTCAGCTTCAAAATGGCTTGCTTTTCTCCCACAGACAGCTCTCTGGTCTTCATGTTGGTTTATACATTTTAACAGCAAATACAGTCTTTGCAGGTGAAACCCAGTACTCAAACCAAGTAAAACCAAGATCAAATAGGTGGGTTTGATCAAAAGGTGGCATATTCTAAGTTGGTTAACACACCGCTGTAAATATCAGGAAAATATGTAAATATCTGTTGTCTCATATAAATATTTTTATCTCAAACCAAATTGTCTTCATCTTATAGCAAAAATAAAAGAATTGGCCAATTTCGTTCCAATACGTTTTGCAGTTAGTAACTTCAAATGAATTTAACTCATGTCTGGGTTTTTGTGTGATGCCTAGAACACCATTATA
Organism: Ictalurus furcatus; assembly: GCF_023375685.1. Taxonomy (NCBI): domain Eukaryota; kingdom Metazoa; phylum Chordata; class Actinopteri; order Siluriformes; family Ictaluridae; genus Ictalurus; species Ictalurus furcatus. Next base: position 28,522,446 of record NC_071257.1, on the reverse strand, counting down.
AATAACTGTGATGCATCCTCTTTTGATAGTTACACAAGGGACGTGTATATAGCTATATACAGGAGGCGTAGCTTCATTTAATGCTACCTACACATTTGGTCTAATCCAAGTTTCTGTAAAGACAATAACTGAAATCCCTGACTACTGATCTAATCCCTAATTAGACCAAATGTCTATAACACCATTGTGAAGCCATCCTCCTCTCCTCCAGACTTGGAGAACCACCAACATGAAAAGAATCCAGATATTTACCAACACCTGCCTCCGAACGATAACCAAGAATTATGGCAGCAAACACGCAAGCCTGCAGAAGATGACATTCTTCAGAGACACTGGAGATGGACCATCCACACGCTTTGCAAGCCTGCTCACAACATTGCAAGGGAAGTGTTCACCTGGAACCCACAGGGAAAAACGTAAAGGGGACAGCCAATAAACACCTGGCACCACGCATTAGATATAGACTTGAAGAGAACAGGCCACACCTGAAGACAGCTGGAGCAACTTGCCCAGGACCGGGATGCATGAAAAGCACTTGTTGGCGCCCTATGTTCCAGCAGGGGCCACAGGCTTTGAGTTGAGTGAGAGTGCTGATTATGGGTGGGCAACGGGGCATAACCTGGCCGGGGCATTCGGGGCTGTAGCCTCGAAGATTTTTTCTTTAGCCCCGAATAATTCTCCAATTGGAGCAGTTTGTCACTACATAACTGAATGTCAGTAAAAGAAGATGGTGGTGTTGCAATTTTACATCTTCAGTGAATGGAGATGAGACCAATCAGACAGGGATTACAGGAAAACACGTGTCAGTCTTATTGGCTGACAGCTCTAAATTCTGCCAAATGCTAGCTCACACAGTCACTGTGAATGGATATACAACAATGGTATTTGTTTTTTTAAACCAGTAAAGGGGTTGAAACTGAAACAGTAACATTCTCTGATGCTGAGCAGGAAAACAAGGTGTGTAAATGTCTATACGAGTTCCAGTTTACGTAAACATGATATGAGAAGAGCATAAGGAAAGATAATGTACTTTGAATGACACTGTAGCAGTTAAACCCATACAATGATAGCTTATTTGTGCCTCCCATTGGCTAGTGACATCAACCCAGCCTAGTTAGTAAAGTTTTATATTTTATCTGTCTGGTAGCCTTACAAACAGTGACAACACCCGAGCCAAGTTTTATGATAAATCCAACTTTTTACTGATCATGTCATACATTGACAGCTTCCATAAAACAAAACTTAGACAACTAGCTCAGCCGCCGAATTATTAACAGTCCCTGGTGGGCACTATGAAAAAATATCATATCATGATACTTGAGGACATTTGTATGATCACAGCGCATATCACGGTATATAATTTTGCTAATAAACTGTCTGAAAAACAGTAGTAAAATAAACAAAAAAATGTTCAACTGAATTTGACTATGCTTTTTTTAATGCCTACAAATGTCATGATTCCCCCTTGAAGCAGCGTGCTCTAAGCGCGAATGCGCGAGCACCTGCTTTTCCGTTGTTGACCGTAATGACATCTGGACACGTGTGTTTTGTTTATGTTTCTGTCATGTCTCCTCCCTGTTCTGTCATTGGCTGGGATTTCACGTGGGTCTGTATTGCTCTCAGCTGCTAGCAGTTTAGACGCTGATTATGTCCGCATATATACCGCGCGCCTCCCAGCACACAACGCGGAAGATTATTTTCGAGTTAGTTTAAGTTCGTATCGTAGTCATAGTCACGGTCCATGTTTAGAATTAGTTTAATTCGTATAGTAGTCATAGTCACGTTCCATGTTTAAAGTTAGTTCGCGCTGGATTATCCGCTTCCAGTCCCTCGTCATAGTTCGTTTCTTGTTTTGTTTATCGACCCTGTTTTCCGTGACCACGACCTAGATTCCTGCCTTGCCCCGTGTATACCTGTTTGCCAATCGCCTGACCTCTTGCATGTTTGTGGATTACGTTTTGGATCACGTTTTAGATTTGTCTGCCTGTCTCTCTTTCAAATAAACAACTGTGCATCCTGCACTTGCATCCGTCCTATCTCTGCACCGTCACGATTCGTGACAGAATCTTCCACCGAAACATGGATGCAGCAGGAGAACGGAGGAGACGCAGAACCCGGAAGTCGACGCCAACCGTCCCCGCTATGGACTCAGTCCACTTCCCACAATGGACATTTATGGAGCTTCCTGATCCATTTGACGGATTTTTCGGTGCCCCAGAATATTTCCTGGTAGATTGTCAATTCTATTTCTCCAGCCTGTCAGACCCTAAGCCAGAGGAGAAGCACTGGCTCCGATTCATGTGGTCCCGGTTCTTTGGAACGGCCCGTCAATGGGTGCAGCTCAAACTGGATAAGCACTGTAGGAACCTGGACAGTGTAGAACAGTTTGTGGGGGAATTCATGATGCGATTCGGGAGTCCGGAGGCGAAGGACGAGCTAGAACAACTTCTCAGGGGGGTAAGTCTGGCAGGCGAACCTGCCCTGCCGTTTACCCACTACTACAGGCAACTTCATGCAGAGCTCAACTCTGAAATCCAAGTCAAGTCTCAAGTCCCTAAGGTCCAAGTCCAAGTCAGGCCTCCAGGCTCTGAAGCCCAAGTCAGGCCTCCAGGCTCTGAAGCCCAAGTCAGGCCTCCAGGCTCTGAAGCCCAAGTCAGGCCTCCAGGCTCTGAAGCCCAAGTCAGGCCTCCAGGCTCTGAGGTCCAAGTCAAGTCTCAAGGCTCTGAGGTCCAAGTCAAGTCTCAAGTCCCTGAAATCCAAGTCAAGTCTCAAGTCCCTGAAATCCAAGTCAAGTCTCAAGTCCCTAAGGTCCAAGTCAAGCCTCCAGGCTCTGAAGCCCAAGTCAAGCCTCCAGGCTCTGAAGCCCAAGTCAAGCCTCCAGGCTCTGAAGCCCAAGTCAAGCCTCCAGGCTCTGAAGCCCAAGTCAAGCCTCCAGGCTCTGAAGCCCAAGTCAAGTCTCAAGTCCCTGACGTCCGAGCCAAGCCTCCAGTCCCTGACGTCCGAGCCAAGCCTCCAGTCCCTGACGTCCGAGCCAAGCCTCCAGTCCCTGAGGTCCGAGCCAAGCCTCCCGTCCCTGAGGTCCGAGCCAAGCCTCCCGTCCCTGAGGTCCGAGCCAAGCCTCCCGTCCCTGAGGTCCGAGCCAAGCCTCCCGTCCCTGAGGTCCGAGCCAAGCCTCCCGTCCCTGAGGTCCGAGCCAAGCCTCCCGTCCCTGAGGTCCGAGCCAAGCCTCCCGTCCCTGAGGTCCGAGCCAAGCCTCCCGTCCCTGAGGTCCGAGCCAAGCCTCACGTCCCTGAGCTCACGTCCAAGCTTGCTGACCCAGTTGACCAAGCTCTGCTAATATCTCAGCCTAATGACCAAATGCTGCTCACACCCCAGTCTGCTGACACGGCCAGCCAAGCTCCGCCCGCGCCACAGTCTGCTGACACGGCCAGCCAAGCTCCGCCCGCGCCACAGTCTGCTGACACGGCCAGCCAAGCTCCGCCCGCGCCACAGTCTGCTGACACGGCCAGCCAAGCTCCGCCCGCGCCACAGTCTGCTGACACGGCCAGCCAAGCTCCGCCCGCGCCACAGTCTGCTGACACGGCCAGCCAAGCTCCGCCCGCGCCACAGTCTGCTGACACGGCCAGCCAAGCTCCGCCCGCGCCACAGTCTGCTGACACGGCCAGCCAAGCTCCGCCCGCGCCACAGTCTGCTGACACGGCCAGCCAAGCTCCGCCCATGCCCAAAGTTCACCTGGTGACCTCAGAGCCTCAGCCTCCCTGTTCAGCTGAGGTCGTCGCTCGGCCTCCCTGTTCAGCTGAGGTCGTCGCTCGGCCTCCCTGTTCAGCTGAGGTCGTCGCTCGGCCCGCCTGTTCAGCTGAGGTCGTCGCTCGGCCCGCCTGTTCAGCTGAGGTCGTCGCTCGGCCCGCCTGTTCAGCTGAGGTCGTCGCTCGGCCCCCCTGTTCAGCTGAGGTCGTCGCTCGGCCCCCCTGTTCAGCTGAGGTCGTCGCTCGGCCTCCCTGTTCAGCTGAGGTCGTCGCTCAGTCTTCCTGTTCAGCTGTGGACGTTGCTCAGCCTTCCGGCTCCATGGCAAACGTCGTTCCCCCCTACTGCTTCGAGGAGACCCACGCTCCTCTCCCTGGCCCCACAGAGACCCACGCTCCTCTCCCTGGCCGCACGGAGACCCACGCTCCTCTCCCTGGCCTTACAGGGGACTTCGCTCTGCCTTCCAGTTCAGCTGGGGTCGTCGCTCCGCTTTCATGCTCCGCCGAGGACTTCGCTCAGCCTGCCTGCCCGGCTGTGGACGTCGCTCTGCCTTCATGCTCCGCCGAGGACGTCGCTCTGCCTTCATGCTCCGCCGAGGACGTCGCTCTGCCTTTATGCTCCGCCGAGGACGTCGCTCAGCCCGCCTGCCCTGCTGTGGTCGTCGCTCTGCCTTCATGCTCTGCCGAGGACTTTGCTCAGCCTGCCTGCCCGGCTGTGGATGTCGCTCTGCTTCCCTGCTACGCCGAGGACGTTGCTCCACTTCCCTGCGCCGCCAAGAACACCGTGCAGTTTCCTGGCTCTGCCTGGGAAATTCAGTCCAGGGGGCCGGGTCCGCCAACAAAGACGAAAGATGAAGTTAAAAAAAATGTCAAATCAGTGGCATCCATTCAGTACCATTTAATTTTTAATTATTAAAAATGTAATTAAAAAAGTAATAATAGTACATCACCATACCAACAATATCTCAGAGAATTATTTCATGTAATCATTTATCAGTAAGTTTAATTTACAATAAGCTCTTTAGATATGAGATCTAATATTTAGAAAACCTTCCTTCAGATCAGAGGTGCTGTCTGAATCTAATGTGTGTTTAATAGAATAGAAACCTTTATTCTCATTGCATCAAAATACAACGAAATTTCAGAAATTGCTCAGCGGTGTCACAATACATACACACATATAAACCACACAATTACATTCCATACATAAACCTAAATGCAGCAGGTAAAATAGGAAAGTGCCAGGTTAAGGGTTTCAAACAGTTATTGCACAGTCCACAGTAAGTGTCATATATAAACAGTGCAAATAGCCCTTAGTTTAAGGACTGGATGGCTTTTGGATAGAAACTGTTCAAGAATCTGGCAATGTGCATTTTAATTGACCTGTATCGCCTTCTTGAGGGCAGGAGGGCAAACAGGTAGTGACCGGGGTGTGAATAGCCCTTAAACCACACATGCTACCATAATGATAACAATACCATAATACCATAATCATACATGCTTTGCAAATGAAATTACCCTAAATTTTAATGTGGGTAAATGTGATGATACGCATATATAAAGGTGTCTTTGAAGGTAAATAAGCCAGACATCTTGCTTTCCTTGGCCATCCTGGGGAGTTAAACCATCGTCTGTCTCCACACAGTATGTATTCATTCAAGCTGTCATTTTATTTTGTGGGGGGTTGTTGTTTAGATTTTAGAAATATATGCAAGTAATAGCATCAGATTTGTTTGATCCTTGGATTAGATTTATACTTTCTTTATACAATAAGTCTATTAAAATGATCAGAATAAGATCATCATGTCCATTTTCGGGCTATGAATATGTTATTATTGTTTGCTTATATGATCAAATGATGATGTTTCTCTCTTTCAAAGATTATAATCCCTTTTCAATCTTTCTGGCCAGAAACAAGGTACAAATCTGGAGATGAACTTCACTCATGAGCTTTCAACCTCACCAAACCCAGTCAGCAATAATACAAACTACCTTCCTGTATCATCATACATCTACCTTGCTGTTTATTCCATGAATGTCATCATGGGCCTTCCAATACAATCCTATGTTTTGTGGCTTATTTGCACGGGAAAAGGAAGTGGAATAGTGGCTGAATTTTTCAGCCTTAATCTCACTGTTTGTGAGATTATCTTCTGCTTGGGTAGTGCACTCTTCATTGCTGCTTTGAAATTTCCAACACTTTTAAGTGGATCATTTTTTATAATAGCACAACCCAGCACTGCCCGTCCTCTGATTAACTGTGTGATCTGCATAGAGCGCTACCTGGCAGTACTCCGTCCTGTTTCCTACCTGAAATACAAACCACTGAGATACAAACTGGCATGTTCTGCTGTAATTTGGATGATGGTTCTTGGCTTTGCTTTGTTCTGTAGGTTTATTCTACTCTCCAACAATATGTACATGTTCCTTTGTGTTTATCTGCCACTGTATTCGGTTCTTCTCTTCATTAAATTATTTTGCTCCCTAGCTATATTTATAGCTTTGAAGGACTCAGGACCAGGTGAGAAAGGGAAGGAGCGAGAGGAAGCCAATCACATTAAGAAAAAAGCAATGACAGTCATCCTAATAATCTCAGCAACCATGTTTGTTCAGTATACTCCTATATATTTAATAGGGATATTTTATAAAACTCTGTCAGTAGCACAGTTTGACCTGTACTGGTGCATTGGGGTTGTCATCTCAATGATGATGGCTTATGTAAGCCCTTTTCTCTACATCCATAGGGTTAGAAAACTTTGATTGATTTCTTGAATTTTTGGTTGTCTTGTTGTCTAATTTTTTAATTGCAGTTATTAAATCAAAGACCATTACAAATTCTGGACCCATACTCAGCACTTTAAACAATGTAAGTTCTAATCATTTTATAAACAACACATCTAAGTTAAAGTTTCATGTGATAATGAACAACATCAGTAGTGTTGGCTTTTCTCCAGAAAACACCCAATTCAAAGAACAATACTACACTAGTAATTTTTTTTACCTATTTTCTCAGAATACAAAAATATATCAAATTAAGGAATTTAGAGAGACTGTAAATGCTCTAATACATGCTATAAATCAAATCCAAGTGCTAAAATCTTGAAGTTGTTTGTTTATTTGTTTGTTTGTTCGGAAAATATGAGCAAAAGAATTACAGATTTAAAAATTCCATAAATGTGGCCTTCTATACATGGGCATGACTTTATTTGGTTAGACAGAAATCTAAGCAAATTAATCTACTCCCATTTCTTCCTTGGAGTTCTCATTTTTTTGGTGTTGGGTTAGGGTTCTCCTAAAATGGAAAGACTCTTAATACTATCAAAAACATTGATGCAGTGTATATGATTGAATTTGCACGATTGATGTCATATGAAAAATGTTTTTTACTTTCACCTACCCATTCAGCGTGTGAGGTTAAATACTTTTGTGTGCTGGAAAAAAAAAAACATCTGATATGTCTGATTTCTGGAAAACAGTCAATAATGGCAAAAAAAAAAAAAAAAGATTTTGGCCTATATTTAGTTTTTCTGACATACTGTGGGCACTTATTGGTTAGCACATGTGCCTCACACCTCAAGGGTTGAGGGTTCGATTCCCACGGTGGCCCTATGTGTGTGGAGTTTGCATGTTCTCCCCATGCTTTGGGGGTTTCCTCCGGGTACTCCGGTTTCCTCTCCCAATCCAAAGACATGCATTGTAGGCTGATTGGCTTGTCCAAATAAAGTGCCCGTAGTCTGTGAATGTGTGTGATTGTGCCCTGTGATGGATTGGCACCCCCTCCAGGGTGTCCCCTGCCTTGTGCACCATGCCCTCTGGGATAGGCTCCAGGTTCCCCACAACCCAGTAAGGATAAGTGGTCCAAAAAATGGATGGATGGATGGATGGATGAAATACTGTACGACCTGTATAATTCAGCAAAATTATGGGAAATGTTTTTTTCTTGTTGTTGTTAATCTTGTGAATATTATCTTCCTTGTGGACAAATGCTGTGGTAAAAACTATTACTCCTAATATGCCTAATGATATCTAAAATCTTTCCAACTGTGACACAGTGAATGTCAGTTTTTTCCTCAAAGAAATACTACTAAAGTAATTGCATTGTTTAAAATGGTCATAATGTTGCTCTTCAGTTAACATAATGTTTACATTTACATTACATTTATTAATTTAGCAGACGCTTTTATCCAAAGCGACATACAAATGAGAAAATACAAGCAAAGCGATATATCAAGCAGAGAACAGTACAAGTAGTGTTACCATACAAGATCTGTTAATTGAGTTCCAGAAGAAGCAAAGTGTACAGAGTAGAGGTGTAAGTGCCAGAGTAAATTTTTTAATTTGTTTTATTTATTTATTTATTTATATATTTTATGAGTTGGTTAGGTGTTCATGGAAGAGATGGGTCTTTAGCTGTTTTTTGAAGATGGTGAGAGATTCTGCGGTCCGGATTGAGGTTGGAAGTTCATTCCACCACTGAGGAACAGTTAGTTTGAATGTTCCAACCTCAATCCGGACCGCAGAATCTCTCACCATCTTCAAAAAACAGCTAAAGACCCACCTCTTCCGTGAACACCTAACCAACTCAATCAATCAATAAATAAATAAATAAATAAATAAATATTGCACTTACACCTCTACTCTGTGCACTTTGCTTCTTCTGGGACTCAATTAATGGATCTTGTATGGTAGCACTACTTGTATTGTTCTCTGCTTGATATATCACTTTGCTTGTGTTTTTCTCATTTGTAAGTCATTTTGGATAAAAGCGTCTGCTAAGTGAATAAATGTAATGAAAATGTAATGTTCTTGAAAGGGACCTTGAGCTACACTGATAGGTACTACTAAGCATCAGTCGTGGATTGAACGCAGATTGCGTGAGGGAACGTAAGCCTCCAGGAGAGAGTTGAGGTAGGAGGGTGCTGTTCCAATCTTCCAATAGATGTTACATCTATTTAAAAAAAAAAAGCACCATATTCAACATTTTAAACAATGTAAAGCAATGCTACACATATCTTTTTATGTGTATTTCCTCAGACTTAAAATATATATATTTAATTAAAGATGTATATATATATATATATATATATATAAGTGCTAATATATTGTATTTGTTTGTTCTTAGTAAAATGTATTGAATACATTTCATGTAGATTACAATGACACTTAATGTCTCATTTTCAATAACAAATACTGTAAGAGATTAAAAGTTGTTACTTACCAAATGTATGCTGTTGAAAAATGCTTTTTTGTCTTCACATTACTATCTTCATTAGTAAGGAAATTGGCTCTATATACAGTATATGTTCTGTATATATATTTTTTAAAAAACATTCTGTTTCTCTGTACTTACACCTGCTGATGATCATCATTAAGCTCTCAAATTTATAACCAAAAATATATTATCAACACAGTATTGTGTTATAAATTGAAAGGAAAGATAGTCTTCTTTCAAAGTATGCAAAACAATTTTTCATAAAATGCCACAACATGTCATGCTGTATTGAAATATTAGTACCCATAATAACAGATTCATCATTTATGATTAATGTGCCTCAGGTCTATTCTGATAGACCTGAAAATAGTGTTCAGGTGCATAGTGCTTCAGGTGAGCTTACAATTGAATCCTCTTACTGTGCTGGGATATAAATAATTAAGTAATGTAAAATTCTTTTAAAACTGGGTTAGTTTTGAACCATTGTTTTTTGTTGCTGTTTTGTTTTTTCATCTATTCTAATAAGGCCTAGCAGTATTAAACTAACAATATTGAACAAGTACATAATCTAAAGTATCCTATGTAAGCACTTGGACAAAGCAGCATTTTAATTTAATATAAAGAAATAATGAAGTACACATAATCACATAAAATATCGCCTTTTATACATGGGCGTGAACATGTTTGGTTAGACAGAAATTGAAGCATGCTTATCTACCTCCTTTTCATCCTCTACTTATAAACAGTATTTTGTGTGTCCAAACATAGTCCAAACACAATGAACTACAAAAACAGTAAGATAATTTGCATTAAAAATGAATGTGCAAATTGAGAGTATACATATAAAGGGGTATTTGAAGGTAAATAAGCCAGACATCTTGCTTTCCTCCATTATTCCAGGGAGTTAAACCATCATCTGACTCCACACTGTATGTATTCATTAAGCTGTCATTTTACTGTTGCTATTTAATAATGCCTCTTCAGTAAACACAAGTAGCACAAAAGAGTCATTGTAAAATGTGAATATACATTTGATCGTTCATTTAATAATGCTAATACATGGTATACTCATGTTTAATTAGTATTAAATGAAAATCTACTATGTGAGTTTTTTTTAAAGTAACTCAGTAAAAAGATAGAAACAAAGGTTGAAGAAAATTTAACAGGGTTATGAGTCTGCAGTTACATTTTATTTGTATGAGTACAGATAAATTATTTTGTTGTTGTTGTTGTTGTTGTTGTTTGTTTTATGGCTGTATTTAATTACCAGTAACAGATCTGTTTGATCCTTGGATTAGATTCCAAGGGTATTTGTTCAGTAAGTCTTTTAAAAGTTGCTTATGTATTGATGTTTTTTTTTGCTGAGAAAGCACAAAACACAGGAAGAAGAAGCGTTATTAAGAATGTACAAACATGCTTAAAGGAACAGAAACTATGCTAAGAAATATGGTAGAAGATGAGTAGAGTTATGTCTGAATGCAAAGGTGATCAGAGTAATGATTAGTAACAACAAAATGCAGTTTTAATTATAAGCCTACAGAGTCATGAGGCCATTAATTACAACAAGATGGGGCAGCATGCCTATTTTTGGCCTATGAATATGCTATTATTGTTTACTTATATCATTATGTGATGGTATTTGTCATATCATAATTTCTGTTTAATTTTTAAGCTTGTGGTCAGAAGTAAGGCACAGTCTGGAGATGAACTTCACTCATGAGCTTTCCACCTCACCAAACCCAGTCAGCAATGTTACACTCTACCAATCTATATCATCATTCATCTATTATTTTGCATATGTCATCAATGTCGTCTTGGGCCTTCCAATTAATTCCTATGTTTTGTGGCTTATTTGCAAGGGAAAAGGAAGTGGAATATTGGCAGAGTTCTTCAGCCTCAATCTCACTGTTTGTGAGATTCTCTTCTGCCTGACTAGTTTGGTCTACATTGTTGCTATTCAATTTCCAGCAGTTTTGTACATAACTTATTTTTCAGTGGCACTACCCACCGTTGGCCGTCCTCTGATCAACTGTGTGATCTGCATTGAGCGCTACCTGGCAGTACTCCATCCAGTTTCTTTCCTGAAATACAAACCACTGAGATACAGACTGGTGTGTTCTGCTGTAATTTGGGTGATGGTTCTTGGATTTGGTGTGTTATTTTTGTTTGCGCTGTACTCCGGCAACATTCACATGTTCATTTGTTTTTATTTGCCCCTGTTCTTAGTTCTTCTCTCCATTAAATTATTTTGCTGCCTAACTATAGTTAGAGCTTTGAAGTACCCGGGACCAGGTGAGAAGAAAAGAGAGGAGGCCAATCACATGAAGAAAAAGGCAATTGTGGTCATCATGATCATTACAGTGACCATGTTTGTTCAATATTCTCCGATAATTTTTACAGGGCTTCTTTATAGTACTCTGTCAGACATAAATCTGTTCATGTCCATTGGGGTTGCCGTTTTTTTAATGTTTGGTCATGTAAATCCGATTCTCTACATCTATAGGGTAAGAAATCTTTGATTGATTTCCTGATTTTTTTGTTATTTTTAATTGCAGGTATCAATCACAAAAGCACATTACAAATTTTGTAACTTTCCTAAAAGTGAACACTTCTAATACAAAACAAATATTGGTGTAGTATGTAACACAGAATTTGCATGATTGATGTAATATTAAAAATATTTTTCATGCTCTCCTACCCATTCAGCCAGTGAGATTAATGTGAGATTAATTGTGCTTTCCTCATAGAGTATATCAGGCTTCTAGCAAGTTTTGCATAACTAAATGCTATAGTGAAGGGGACATGATCAATTCAGTCTGTAATCAGAAACGGCTGTCAAAATGTTTATGACACACCTGAGCCACCAATAAGTACAATAGGTTATAACAATAGAGGTCAGTGAATGGCATACTGCAGAGCGATTTTCCCCTTTTCACATTTGGGGGTAACTAGACTTTAAAATGCTGAACTTTACATGCAGTTGACAGACATGCTAACTAGTTGGACCAGGAACAAAGAAAGAGCTAATAAGTACCTTACAATTAGTTTGATATACTAATGAAATGAAATTGCGCTTTAGTGAACACAATGTCATGCCCTTTGAAAAGCAATATGTAAGCAGTGGTTCTTGCTCTTAACTGCTCAAACTGCCATTTGTTACTACATTTTTCAGTGTAGACTTACTAGCAGCTCTCGTAGTCAGTGTGGTTACTAGCAGTCAGTGTGGTTAGCTGGGCGTGTTGACTGTAGGAGCCGGGTTTGTGCTGTCTGTAGAGCTCGCTAAAATATGCTTTGAGGTCAGGTGGTATTTCAGGCTAGAATTGCTTCAATGGTATGTAAATCCCATACTGCAGATAGGGCAAAGACTTTGGTCTTATCAGTGCTTCCATCTGTATGCATTTTGAATTTCCCTTCAGAGAGCCCAGCAGTGTTTGGACGTCACCTTACATCATGCTTGTCACTAAGTAAATGCATGCAATGTAACGTGAGGTCTGGGGTACAGGTCTGGTTCAGGGCGGGGTGCATTAAATGCGTTAATTGTTTTAATGAGTTATTTCTTCAATATTTAATCACACTAAATTAATTATTATTATTATTATTAATGTAATTATAACATTATTGGCTTTATTGTTAAAGAAATTGTCTCTATACAGAATTAGAGTTTTATTTTTTGTTTTATTTTTTATTTTATTTTGTTTTTAAAAACAATGTTTTAAAAAATTGTTGTATTTTGACCTGTGCAAAACATCTTTCAAGTGTGTTGTGCTTAAGAGGAGCTTAAAACTGGATCCTCTTACCACACTGGGCTATGAATATTTAATTATGGATTTAGCTTTATGTGATTTTGCATGTTTTACTTAATGTTTCCATTTGTAATGTCAATTTTCCTTTTTGTTGATATGTTATGTTTGATATGTTTTCTTTGGTCTTGGTTTTATAACTCCAACCAGTGTAAATAAGGGACTGTTTTTGTTTTTTTTTCTTTTCAATATTAAAATACATGAATAAAATTAAACACAATAAACATTTCTTGCTGAATCCAGTTATAAATTATTATAAAACCATTTTTCTGTAACATATTTTGAATTGTATACTTTTGAACTGGTGCAGTTTTTTCCATCCATTTTCATACTCTAGATATTGTTTATTTATGACAATATTCTGTATGTAATTATATATATATATATATATATATATAAAATTGTTTTCACTCTGCCCACGTTTTACATTTTTTCCTACATTATTTTAAATGTCCATGGAATAAAATAAAATATCAGATGCCACGAATGGCCCTTCTGCCATCATTTACACATTTGAATGACCATGTAATACGAAGCAATGTGATAACATGAAATTAAAAATTACCTTATAAGGCTATGGGCATTGTTTAAACTCAGGACAGCTGTCATTTGCTGCTATTATCAAGCAACAGTTTGATGCCGTACACATCAGTGCTTCACCTTCGCGCGTTCGCTGAGAGTAGAATAATGGTTGAGAGGCAGGAATTTGGCCAATAGTTTGCTGCAAGCCTTTTATAATCAACCAATTGTTGTGCCAGAAGGTGGGAATTACAGAGAGGGGTTAAAGCAATGCAAATACGCGCACACATGATGCAGTATTAGACCATGTGCACATCATAATGAAACTAAAGCTGATTCCCAGACATTTTCGCAAATTTAAAAATCCCCGCCACATTCTTTTCTAATGCCTGAAAAAGAGGACATGTCCGGGAAAAGGAGGACGTATGGTCACCCTAATAAAAGCATTTCAGAGAGCAATTTGTGTTCATTTTTACCAAATTAATTTTGGACAAAATTTTTTGCGTATGCACCAGGGGGTTGCTGATGTGAGCAGAATTATAATCAAGCAGCTGTCTTATTGTGTTATGTCAAAAGATTAATTTCTTTGGTTTTAAATTTTAAAAATTATAATCCTGATAGTATTCCCATTATTTTACCAAATGTACCTGGAATCTGATTACTCCGTTACATGTATTCCGTTACTCCCCAAGCCTGGTGATTGACCACTTTAGCTAGCACGGATTCTATATGAGGTTTTTGAAATCCAGACTGAAATATATCATGCTTGTTATTTCTGCTTAACAAAGAAGAACTTTCTTCAAATTCTTAGATAGAAAAAGCATGGACACTTGATAGTAATTGAAGAGACCTGACAGGTCAAGATGTGGTTTCTTAAAAATGGCTGCCTTTAAAAACTTGGGGATAATTCATTAGTTACAAAGTAACTTATACAGTATATAGTCAAGGACACAAATAGTTGGTCTAGATGACGGCATCAAGGTATAGCTCATTAAATCCAATAGAACTAAAGTCACTGAGGCATTCTCGGATTATGACACTTCCTGGATTATCATCATTTGGGGATGATACAATAATACTTGTTGACATCTAGCTGCTGAATTCGAACCCTTATGGTTGTGTAACAACATTTTAGGTTTAGAGGGGAATGAAGAAATGGGAGGTAGGCTTGGGATAAAAAAAAAAACATGGATCTTTCTTTATTATTTGTAATTCATGAGCACTTTTCAATTCTGATGTAACGTCAGAGTTTCTCTTTTTTGACCCACAAACACAACCACACAGCTCAGCTCTTGCTGCTTGATTTTCATGTCACTTAACACCTGCTTTCTCACTGGGCTGTTCAGCCACTTCTGCAGAAAACCCCGCAACATAAATTGTGCAACATTAATAATGAACAGGCGGCAGCACTCATTCATTATCCCTTGTTTTCCACAACACTGCATCGTTCACCAACTTGTGCCCAATCACGGCTCTGCTGCCACATACCTCCATTCAGGATAGGGAGGACCATGCCCCTGGCCAGTGGACCACCTCAAATTAAATGACTGAAGTGCAAGAAACCAAAGTGATCTACATATTGGTATCTTTAATGTGGTGGAGCTACTGGAATGGACCATGGTCTGAACAGAGGGTGAAGGCCTGTCCCAGCAGCTGGTATTGGAGGGCCCATTTGATGGCCAGGCCCTCCTTTTCTCTTGTGCTATACCTGCTCTCCCAAAACAACAGCTTGCAGCTGATGTAGAGCACTGGGCACTCCTCTGCCTCAACCACCTTGGACAACACAGGACAACATAGCCATAGCCCTGCATAGCCCTCCGTCTGATGCATTGCACTGCAAAACAAAAAGGGATAGAAAAGTCAGGAGAATGCAAGTATGGTCCAGCACAAACTGCAGCTTTTAACTGATTAAAGACCCATTTGCACAGCTCTTTCCACTGGACCAGATCTAGTGCTCCCTTTTTAGTAATGTCAGTCAGAGGCCTGATGCAAATAGGCAGTGGCATAGGTGGCATGTGTGCAGAGGATTTTGCCTCTGAGTTGTTGAAATGTGGCTGGTGCTCCAAGCAAACCAAATGGTAGCGTGACAAATTGGTGTAAGCCAAATGGAGTGGAAAAGCCCCTATTCTAAGAGCCACTAGAGTCAAGTGAATCTGCCAATATTCCTTAGGTAAACCCAGTGCTAAATCAAAATGAGCCACATCTAACCTATCAAATTTGAATACTGCCTTAACCTTTCTAAAGTCCACACAAAAATAGACCAACCCATCTGTCTTGGGAACAAGGACAACAGGGCTGGATCAATCACTCCAGCCCTGGACTCCTCAATTACACCCAAATCAAGCGTAGCCTGGGTCTCCTTCTGAACCTTCCTTTTTTGTTTGGGTAAGCAGTAAGGGTGGCGGTGTACAACCATCCCCTGGGGAGTAACAATGTGTGATGTTCTATGAGACCATTGTGACCAGGAAGGGACAAAAACATATCAGAAAACTCTGACAGCAACTGGACAGCCTCTGTTTTTAGAGATAGTAAGAGGTGGTTTTCACATGGAAATGGGGTTAATTGAGTTGCATTTTCATCTTTACTTCTGGACCCAGTACTGCTCTCTCAGTAATCATCATTACCAGATTCACAAGGACAACCTCACTCCATAGTATTAGGAGGTTGAGGTGATATATTTGTAATGCACTGCCCCTGTCTGTTCACCTGACATCACAGTCAACTTCCCCAACTTGCCAAGTGACCTCAAAGAGTCCTTACAACATTGCAAACAATTTGGAATTTGACACAGGTAACAATATGATCTCTCAGTGAAAATCAGGGAGAACAGGGCCAGGGATCATGGTCTAAATGCTAGATACATGGAACCCTCATTCCATGTATCCAGCCTTCAGACCATGATCCCTGGCCCTGTGGCTGAGGGAACACACACAGCTGAAGCCCTTGCTCCTCTCGAAATAGATGGCCAACCCCCAACCCATATACATAGTCAAGGAGATCCTGGATTCATGACCCCATAGAGAAGGCAAGCTTCAATATGACCAAATCCATCTACATTTCCCATCAGCACCACATACTACAAACCATGTCACATGATTCAATCACATGCTTAAGTTCACTGAATTTCTAATTATACATACCTGATCATAATCACACTCACACTGTAAACAGCCTGGACTTTCATTGCGAAGTCTTGCTCCAAGTATGCCTGTTGTCATTCTATTTTTTGTTTTGTACTTTATTTTGTTGTTACTTTGCTCAACAAAGGTGTGTGTATGGGGGGGGGGGGGGGGGGGTTGAGTGTGTACACATGCATCCAACTCTGCCATCTGTCTGACACATAAAAAATAGAAGCAACACTTGCACCATGTCAGTGTACACAAGTGCTGTGCTTATACCTATGTCCTGCTAGGGGAAACTCACTGAAAATACAATAGTCACATGGTTTAAGCTAAGTTTCTCTTAGACTGAGTAAATTATGTTTATAGTCATTGAATAATTCATGGACAATTTTTTTAGTCAGAGATCTTATGTTTAGTGAACCCAACTGTAAGTTAAAGACACTCTCTGTAGATTCTGACATAGGTATTTCAAAAAGATTTGCTGGGTTAATGCTATAATTTCCAATAGGGGACAATATTGCCTCAGTGTGTTACTCAAATTTCAATAGCAAAAGGATTATGTGAGAAGTCATCCACAACAGAGATACCATTATTATACTCAATGGGAACCACAAACATATTAATCAAACTGTCTGCACAAGTCTTAGCAAGTAACACAATTCCATTCATCCATCCAAATACACAGGAGTTCCTTTGTAGCAAGTGTGGTATTTAATTAGTGTTGCTAGTGTTCAGTTAAGTTTAGTTCTGTTCAGTTCAATGAAATGAAATGAAATGAAATGAAATGAAATGTAATTAATTAATTTGTAAACTTAGTTAAGTTGGAAGGAAGTGGAACAAGCCACAATTGAGACTCGAAAAATAATAAACAACACAACACAATGATAGCAACAAAGAAGAAATATATTTGGAAAACAAGGTGGTCAACTGTAACTGACCCTTCTCTAGCAGAACTACTGGTCCCAGCCTAACAACCACCACACCCACCACAACACTGCTATTGTAATAGGAAGAAACCTGGAGAGGAACTGGATTCAAATGGGAACCAATCCTCTTCTGGGTGGCAGAAAGATTATAAATCTGCAATTATAAATCATTACTCTTCCATAATTGAATATTATATATCCAAACAAAAAAAGTTGAAAGTATGAAAGTATGAAAGTTGAAAGTATGTTCAGTATGAGTCTTTTAGTCTTTATGATTACTTGTCCACAGTATCCAGATGAGATTATCCACAGAAGAAAGTATGAGTGATGGACATATACTGTTTTTGCGATGTGTGAATCTGTAGGGTATCCATTTGGGACCATCCACAGCATTCTATTTAGGTGAACTATAGGATGTTAATAATAGATTAATTATAGGATGTTCTATGCATATGTCCTATGCCATCACATGGTATTCTTTTCTTACTATGCAAACTGGTTGATAATAGGGGGAAAATGTCTAATGCCCAACCTAATTAGTAGTAAGTTGTCATTATATCAATAAGCCCCTCTACCAGTACTCATGCTTATGCCTTCCCCTGCATAAAACTGAGTCTAATATTTTCACAAACACCAAAGACAAATACCAAAATGGCTCAAAATCAGTTACTCTTGAGTGGGATAATTGTATGTGCAACTTGTTTGAAGAGGATGGCCCTGTAGAACTTTTCTGCCATTCTGTAATACAGTTAACATTCTAAGCACATTTCCTTGCTAAAAAGGTCTAGAACTACATAGCCAATCCCTGTCAAAAATTATGGAATCACCACACTTAGAGGATGTTCACCTGACTATATATATATATATATATATATATATATATATATATATATATATATATATATATATTTACTTTGTAGCAAATAAACAAATATGACACAGATTTTTGTTTAATAGCTGAACATTCTGGCTTCATGAAACATACCTCAAACAAGTTAAATGAAATTAGTTTAATTAATGGCATATTTTACCAGATCAAGTAGAGGGAAAAATATGGAACCTTTCAATGTTGAGGAAGAAATTATGGAATCACTTTGTAATCTGCATTTCTAAAACAAATACACAAGTCTAAAAAAAAAAATGCAAATTAGTCTGCAATTAAAAGAGAGTGCTTACAGACCTTAACCTTGGACTTTGTGAAAGAAAACATGGCCCCAACAAGAGAGTTGTCAATTGAAACAATGGAAAGGATTATAAAACTCTTTCAAGAAGGGACTCCAACACTGAGTGTGGCAAAAGATGTTGGTTGTTCCCAGTCAGTTGTGTCTAAAATTTGGTCCAAGTATAAAAAAAAAAAATGGGAAGGTTATAAAAGGAAAGCATACGGGTATACCAAGGAAGACAGCAAACATCGGGATAGAAAACTCAAAGCGATATGCCTTCAAAATAGAAAATGTGCAACAAAACAAATGAAAAACAAATGGGTGGAAACAGGAGATAATGTGTTTGACAGAACTGTAAGAAACTCCATGAATGAAATGAAATTTGCGTATAGAAAAGCAAAATGAAAACCAACACTAACACCTAAACAGAAGAAAACCAGTTTACACTGGGCTAAAGAGAAGCAATCATGGAGTGTGGATGATTGGATGAAACTGATATTCAGTGATGAATTATGAATCTGCGTTGGCCAAGGAGATGATGCTGGTACTTTTGTCTGGTGCTGTTCTAATGAAACACATAAAGTTGACTGCCTGAAGAAAACAATCAGATTTCCCCACTCATTTATGATATGGAGTTAAATGTCAGGTACAGGAACAGGAGAGACCTCAACAGTCAATGCACAGATGTACATTGAAATTTTGGAAACGTTTCTTATTCAATCGATAGAAAATAGATTTGGTGATGATGAAGTCATTTTTCAGGATGATAATGCATCTCGCCACAGAGCAAAAAGTGTTTAACCTTTTCTTAAGGAAAGGCATATCAACTCAATGACATGGCCAGCAAACAGTCCGGGTCTCAATCTGATTGAAAATTTATGCTGGAAATTTAAAAAATTGGTCCATGACAAGGCTCCATCTTGCAAAGCTGATCTGTCCACTGCTATTGGAACCAGCTTGATGGAATATATTGTTTTTCATTAGTGAAGTCCATGCCTCAGAGAATTCATGCCATCATAAAAGCCAGAGGAGGCATAACAAAATACTAATTGTGATTATTTATTTTTTTTGTTGATGATTCCATGATTTTTTCCTCAACGTTGAGTGATTCCATATTTTTTTCTCTGCTTGATCTGAAGAATAATATGCCATTAATGGAAACAATTTAATTTAATTTGTTTAGGTATGTTTCACAAAGTCATAATGTTCAGCTCTTAAACAAAAAGTTTTGTGTCATATCTGTAATTTGTTTATTTTCTACGAGCTAAAAAAAATGGGTGAGCATCTTCTAAGTGTGGTGATTCCATAATTTTTGCCAGGTATAATAAAACATGAATTGAACTGCACTGTAACCAAAATGTTGGCTCCCCCACTTCCTAAATCACAATTGAACCCCCTGGTTATATTAAGTTTGTCATGTATCAGGGAAGGAAGTCTGGACTCCAGTTCCCAGCAGCCATTGCACCACACTCATCAGTCACATGACCACCTGCACCTGTATTCACTTCCTGTTTAACGAGCATGTTTATATATAGTTACTGTTTGCACTGCTTCCTTCTCTCACGTTGTCGTCTTTCTATGCTTTTGTCTATGCTGCCGTGTTTATTTTTTGCCACAGTATTTCGTATGTTTGTTGTAGAGTCTTTTGTATCTTGTTTATTTGTTATGAAATGTTTGATATCCGTGCTTGCATCCGTACTCAACTTTGTATCGTGACAAAGTTCAAATCTATTAATATTCAATCATTTAAACAGCAACTCAATTTCAGTAATACAGTTTCAACATAGAACAGCATGGTGAGCATTGCTGCCACACTACTCCAGAGTCCCTGTTTTGACCCTGAGCTCTGGTCAAATTTTGCATGTTCCCCTCTTGTCCGTGTGTGTTTACTCTGGGTTCTCTGGTTTCCTCCCTCCTCAATAAACATGCTGGTAGGTGGATTGTCTATGCTCAGTTGGCTATGCTAAAGTGTGAATGTGTGTTGTCATTGTGCCAATGCAATGGACTGGCACCCCATCCAGCATGTATTTCCACCTCATGCCTAGTGTTCCCAGGACAGAATCTGGACCCACCAGAACCCTGACCAGGGCTCTGATCAGAGTTTCTGAAGTAAAGCATGACATATTTGCCAGGTGAAGGCAGTTTCTAGATTCTACAAAATCACACTTGAATTCTTTATTGACTTTTAATATATAAAATGACTGTTTACAATGTATGTTTTTCACCTAAGCAGGGATTTAGTTTGTTAAACAAAGGCATCTGACCATGTACCAACTTTTCTTCCATTCTTCGTACTCACCTATCCAAACAAGCCCTTTGTAATTATGTAATAAGATGAATTGGCTACAAGTAATACTGACAGAAAACTAGAATGAAAATGGATAACGCAGATTATTCTTTATTCAAGAAGACAATAATGAAATATCTGAATCAAACATGGTATCAAAACGAGCAATTTGTCGGTAATTGTCAGCAAATACGTTTTGCTTACACTAGCTTAGAATATATTTCAGAAAACAAATTACATAATGTGTATTTAAACCAAAGTAATGATATCATACATGCTTTGTGACTGAAATTACCATAAATTTTAATGTGTGTAAATGTGAGAGTACGCATATAAAGGCGTCTTTGAAGGTAAATAAACCAGACATCTTGCCTTCGTTTACTTGCACAGGGTATTAAACCATCATCTGTCTCCACACAGTATGTATACACTAAGTTGTCTATTGTTATTTAATCATGCATTTTCAGGCTTAGAGTCATAAGAACGACGCAATAACTTGTAGTAGATAAATATATATGCGTATAAGGTTTACAGATGTTTGACTACAAGTTTGATAATTTTGTGTTAGCATTTAATTATTAAATGAAGCAGCCTGTTGTTTAAGTGTTTAAAAAGTAGGTTAAACAAAACAACTAAATTTTAACAGGGTTCAAAAGTTAATTTAGATTTGATATATATGAATACAGCAATACAATAAATTATTTTGTTTAGTTTTTTTTTTGTTTTTGTTTAGTTTTTTTGTTTTTACAAAGTTCTTTGTACACTAAGTCTGTTAAAAGTGAATTGGAAGTTGTTTAAACCTTAAATGTACACAGTAGAATACACAAGATTTAAATGGTCCAAGGTCTCTACTGGATGTACAGTCAAATCTAAAGGAAACAAAAATAGAACTATAAAATTAATATATGAGCGATATTATGACTGAAGGCAGAGGAGAGCAGGATATTTAACAGGAACAGAAATATGTTGTCTCAGGGAAAAAAATCTCACTTAACTGTACATTTCTTTGTCAAGGGGATGGTACCCTCCAGTGTACATGCTTTGAACCTTTAGTATGTATCTTTTACCTAGAAACGTGTATCTAGTGGACCTTTAAAGCATTCCTATACAGCAGTGGTTTTCAATCCTGGTCCTGGGGACCCACCAGTCTGTACATTTTGTATGTCACCTTTATTTAACACACCTGGTTCAGACCATCAGCTCGTTAGGAGAGAGATTCGTGAACTGAGCTGAGTGTGTCAGATATGAGAGACATACAAAATGTGCAGTGCTTTAGGTCCCCAGGACCAGGATTGAGAACCACTGTTCTACAGGATAATATTGGTCCACTTATGTATTACCTATAAATACTTTTTAAATGTGCACTACATCCACATTTCAAGGTAAAAGATATATAGCAAGGCACTAAAGTCCAGGGACTAATAAATCCATCAATTAGAAAAGGACAGGTCATCATGCCCTGTGAATATAGTGCTATGAATGTTATTATTTTATGCTTATATGGTGAAGTTTCTTTTTCAAATATAATAATTTCATAATTCCTTTTCATTTTTAATCTTGTGGTCAGAAGCAAGTTACACGATTGGAGATGAACGCCACTTATGAACTTTCCACCTCACCAAATGCAGTCAGCAATGTTACACACTACAAAGCTATATCATCGTACATCTACCTTTCGGGTTATTCCATCAATGTCATCTTGGGCCTTCCAATACATTCCTATGTTTTGTGGCTTATTTGCACGGGAAAAGGAAGTGGAATAGTGGCAGAGTTCTTCAACCTCAATCTCACTGTTTGTGAGATTCTCTTCTGCCTGGGTAGTTTGGCCTTCCTTCCAGTCTCAAAGTGTCGACAACTTTATTATGTAGCATGTTTCATAGTAGCATTACCCAATGCTGGCCGTCCTCTGATTAACTGTGCGATCTGCTTTGAGCGTTACCTGGCAGTGCTTTATCCTGTTTCCTTCCTGAAATACAAACCACTGAGATACAGACTGGCATGTTGCGCTGTAATCTGGGTGATAACTCTTGGCTACTGTGTGTATTCTTTGTTTGTTTTAAGCTTAAATAATATGTATATTTTCGTTTGTGCTTACCTGCCACTGTACTGTTTCCTTCTCTTTGTTAAAATGTTCTGCTGTTTAGCCATATTTAGGGCTTTGAAGTACCCAGGTCCAGGAGAGAAAGGAAAGGAAAGAGAGGAGGCCAATCACATGAAGAAAAAAGCAATTGTGGTTATCCTGATAATTACAGTGACCATGTTTTTTCAGTATACTCCTATGTTTTTTATAGGGATTCTTTACAGAACTCTGTCATTTGTGGAATTCGACCTGCTCTGGTGCATTGGGCTTATCATCTTTTTGCTTTTAGGTTATGTAAGTCCATTTCTCTACATCCATAGGGTTAGAAGTCTTTCCTGAATTTCTGGAAACAGTTTTTTTGTTTCAGATAATTGGACGTCAGATAATAAATTATTCTTTGAATCTTAATAAAAGAGTCCTAAAATGCAAAATCGTATAATTTCAGGAAGATACATAGAGTCCAATAACCAATAATCAGTAAATAATTATCAGTTATGGAGTGAAATTATAATTGTATAAGATTAAACACTTAAACTCCCAGAATCCAGTGGAGAGTCCAGCCTTACATTCCTCACTCTCATAACTATGTACATTTCCTATTAGTTTCACTGTGGTGAGGAGCTCATAGCAGTTACTAAATAAAATGCTTTAAGATGAATAACAGCATAGCAAACTGAGACTTGAAGGGGTCATTTTGGCAATGTGTGTATATTTAATATATCCTTGTTGAATGTTAATAAATTATAATTGGGAAGATTTTGTAGTGCTTGTATTGTAGCTCTTCTTTAATGTTATGTTGGTGTATATGTTTCTACACTTTCAAAAAATCTATTTAAACGGATGTGATAATAATCACCTTTAAAAATGCATTTACATTTTATTAAAACAAATTATTGCTTGCTCTTTTACTGCCATGGTTTATTTTTTCTTCTTCACATTTGCATTCAGTTTGTGAATTATTTGCAAGCTTCCTGTTTTGCATTTGCAAAACATATGATGTAATGTTGCTAGGCTGTTGTTCTAACTGCACGTCCTAATCTTTCAATGTCATATGATTGTTAATAAGCAACCCATGTGCTTTACAGTGATTTATTTTTACATTTCATGTTACTGTTTGACTTTTTTTCCTTGAAAATGTGATTATGATTTGATATGATTCTCTATCAGATACACAGAGATTGAAGTATCTGTTAGTGTTTTTCTACTTTATGATATTTGCTGGATTTGTGCATCCATTTATGTATCTTCACAGGGTTGGAAAACTTCCTTTAATTTCAGACATGATTCTGTTCAAATTGCATTGAATACCACCAGCACTACAATTTATTATTTTCTTCTAAAATATTTAGACGTTTGTGAAATAAGAAACTAATGTTTTCTTTCTTAGATAAAACAGACATATGTTACTTTCTCACTCTTCTGCATGATAGTTATTCTATTTATTAGTATTTAAAAACTTTATCAAAATTAGAGCTGTGCTATTTTCATGTTGATCTTGTGTCCCCTTATATATAACGGAAAAAAATCAATGTGAAATAAATCAGCAGAGGACTGCTTTTTTTGTCAATTATGCACTGAGTTCATGCAAGAAGTAATTGTAATTCTCTTTTGCATTGCATTTCCCTTTTACTAGTGCAGTGCAGTTGTGCCAAACTGCAGTGTCCAGTCAAAGTTTTAAGCTGTACTCAGGTTATGGCTGTAATCAGAAAAGAGGAGAAGGGCCTCACTCTTGTAAATATGTACATTTCCTATTAGTTTCACTGTTGGGAATAATTCATAGCCATTACTAAACAATATGTTTTAAGATGAATAACAGGATTACAAGCTGAGACTTGAAGGGGTCATTTAGGCAATGTGTGTATTTTATATATCTTTGTAAAATGTTAATGTAGTGCTTGTAGTGTAACTCTTCATTGATGTTACTTTGGTGTATATATATCACTATTTAAACAACCTATTTACCAGACATGCACTTAATAAATGTTCTCACTTCTAAAAAGGCATATAAATTTCGTTAAACAAATTAGGGCTATCTATTTTTATATTTGCATTCAGTTTGGGATTTATTTGCAAGCTTTCTGTTTTGCATTTGCAAAATATATGATGTAATGTCGCTAGTCTGTTGTACTAACAGCATTTCTTGTAATGTCATGCAATGTTAATAAGTAAACCATGTGTTAACAGTGATTTTTTTTGACACTTCATATCAGTAACCATTATAAACCTTCTAGTTCTAAATTATTTTAATGTGAATGCTTAATACTGTCTGTCTTTTTTCCTCTGTGGGTGCAATATTATTTGTACATAATGTTAATGTAATCACTTATTACGTCAACCCTAATCTAGAGCAATACATATTAATAAATAAACAATAGCTTATTTTATTGTGACTGGACAATTGTCGTGTTCAGACAAATAAGTAGGCTAAGGTAAAAATTTCAAGAATAAAAGCACTAAAAAACAATTCAAAAAGCCAAAATTGAACAAAAGATTTGTAAAGTCAAAAACAAACAATAAAAATTACATAATAAACTGTAATGACTGTAAAGAAGCACAAAATGACAGTAGGATTGTATACAGATCGTAGTTAAGGAGCAACATGTGGAAAGCCAGGAGGGTCAGAAAGGGGAAGTCTGAGAAAAGCAGTGTAATATACAGTAGTGAACAATTAATGCATAGACCTACTCTATAGTACATCCAACTACAACCAATATAATCTAAATATAAAATGTATAAATAAAAAATTTAATATTATTTAGAAATAGACTACATCAGCAAGCGATTTCACTTTCAATGAAAATCAGCGAAGACTGTCAGTTCAGTGTATGTGCAGGGATTAAATTGAGGAGCACAGCTCTGGTAACTTTGAATTACTTGACTGAGGAGCAGAGCTGAGGTCTAGGACTATAAGAAATGTAAATCATCGTATACAAATGAAAATAACAATAATCATGTTTTGCGCAGCAGTTTGCCCTTTTATGCAGTACTGACAGTGCTGAAACTCTTTATACACTATATACTAGTGAATGATCATTCCTTCATAACCTTCAATGTTATCTCACGTGTAAGATGAAATAAAATAAAAGGTTGATCTGAAATATGGTTCATTGTGTTTTGGGGTTTTTTTGTTTGTTTGTTTGTTTGTTTGTTTGTAAAATGAATAAACAACCTCCTGCAACCACTTTTTTGTTTAGTAAACAAGAATATTCTAAGGAAATCAATTTCTTGACCTTTTCCCCTAGTACTCTGATGTCTTAGTTTTGTTAATATAACTTTCTTTTTTAGTATTGTCTATTTAACATAACTTAAAAACCTTTGTGTTTTGGTGAAGTAATGTACTTTATATTTTTCCAGATGAGAGCTATTTTTTGGTTAAGGCTCTAATGACAAAATCACACCCACACATTTTTTTTATTGCTATCAAAACTATTATTATTATTATTATTATTATTATTATTATTATTATTATTACATTAACATTTAATGAGGTTATGGATTTTTTTTTTTGCTTGCATTACTTAATTTTCATTTCGCTCCCCTGACATTATTTTCACTCTTGCTTTACATTACATTGTTTGCTGTTCAGGTTTTTCACAGCTGTTCAGAAGTTCTTGGAGCTATAATTGATCACATCTTAGAACCCAATTTTAGTAATTACTGTACATCAGGGCATTTTTAAAGGTCATTTAATCTATCATAATGTGTCTTCAAAAGCAATTATTAAATTCAGTCACCATTGCCAGTGTTTGTACTCTTAAGGCTCCAGGAACTTTGGTGGGTCCACACTTATGTTCTTTGTTCTTGTCACTACAGACCTATTTAGATCAGTTTCATTGTTACTACTGAATAATTCAGAGTAGTTGCTAATGTATGATTTAAATTAAATTCTGAATGATCATCCCTTCAAAAAATGTAACCATTTATAGGTTTAAAAGTGAATTTATAGCATAAAGATTCATTTGGACAGCATATATTGCTAGCCCAGAGTTGTACTATTAATTTCTTGAATAGTAGTAATTTAAGGTATTTGTTTGAGTTGCTATGGCCTTTACACACTTTTCTCGATGCCAGATGATTAGACTTTACACTTTACAAGCTTATTGGTGTCCAGTTGTCCCCTGTAAGATTTAAGGTCAGGTGTGATGACAGACCTTATGTTCAGAAGCACACTCTGTGTATGAGGTATGAAAACTTTATGCTGTAAGAACATTTAACTCTGTCTAAAACAAAACGACATAGGTATGTGTATATTAAGGAAAAAATCTGATTATGTACTAAGTTTTTACATTTTCAGATGATTTAAGTACATGTAAATAGGTTAATCAGATCATTAACAAAAATACATATTTTAGTTATCAGATTATGCAAAGGCTTCTCGATTTAAAGTAGTTATTGGACATTCGGATCCTAATGGCTACAAGACAGTCACTAATCAGCTGTTTTGCATGTTGTAATAAATAAACACATAGTTCATTTAGTAATGGTTATGTCATTATAAAAGTATACCCTCTGTGGTACTGAATTCTATCAGTAGAATGTGATATATGTATATGTGTTTATATTCCTAATTCAATAGAACTGATATTTTCTGAAATGATCTTTTTTCTTTCTAATTCAATAGAACTGATTTACCTTTAAATGATGGTTGAGTAGACCATATTATTCCTTCACTTAACTTTATATGTTCCACTTCAGTGAGGCCCCCACTGTCTTTCTTTAATCACTATATATTTAGTCCTCTAAAAATCATTTAATTTCATTGTTTGTTTGAACCATTGTTTCAACATGATTTCAGTCCTCTAAGTGGACTTAATAATAATAAAAAATAATCCACTCATCTTACAGTGAACTTTTTTTTGACTCATTAAGCTCCGTGGGTTTGTTTTATTTTTGTTGGTGCCTCTTTGACACTCCTAATGATGATTAATATATTGATTTGTTTAATTCACCACATGTGAGTCATGCCCTCCCTCATCACAGTGTCACAGGCTATAAAGCATTTCAGTGATATCATCAAATAGAACTTTGCTCCACTATTACTTTTCTATATACTGTAGAAATAAACAGGTAATGTAGATAAATAAAAATGTGGATTTATTTCTACCTTTTTAATATAACTGATAAGAACAAAGAACATGAAATATCTGCTACTGGGAGAAACCATGTATCTAGTGCTATTATCTCCATTCATTTTCTTCCAGAAATCTCTGCCATTTACATTAAGAAACTAAGAATGTGCATTGCTGTTAATGATGGAAGGGTTTGCACTTCAAAAAAGGTAAATGTTTTTGTATCCAGGTTTCTTGAATCAACACTGTCTAACTAAACATTTTCAGTTGTACATGCTGTGATATGACATGAATATACACAGTCCCCTCTCTGAAACTATTGGAACGGCAAGGCCAATTCATTTGTTTGTGCTATATACCAAATACATTTGCAGAGGATTGTGATACCTTTACCCCTGGTTATGTCACTGACTGTGAGGGCTGTGAAGAAAAACCAAAAAACATCAACATTTCTGTCATCAGCTGTTGTTGATTTCCATGGCTGACCCATTCAGTGTCTGTTGCTCAGTACACCAGCGGTTTCTTTCTTTTTCAGGACATACCAAATTGATGTATTGGCTATGCCCGAAGTTTGTGAAATTCCTCTGATTGATTTTCCTGCTTTTCTCCTCAAAATAGCTGTCTTTTTCACATAGACAGATCTCTGGTCTTAATGTTTGTTTATCCTTTTTAACAAAAAATGCAGTATTCACTGGTGAAACTGAAGGCTAAACCCAAGAGTAGATGTTCAGAGTTATTTATTGTTTAAACAATCAGTCTGACAGGACACACCTGGGTAACAAGAAACATCTCCAATATGTCAGTCACATATTCCAATATTTTTGCTCACCTAAAATTTGGGTGGTCTGATATAAAATATGCTGTGTTCTGTCATTTAACACATTAGCATAAAAATATGAAGAAATAAAAGCTGAAATTAGAAACTGTCTTCTCATATTCATCTTTTGACCTCAAACCCAAATGCCGTCAGTCTACAGCACAAACAAATGAATTGGCCTTGCTGTTCCAATAATTTCAGTGGGAACTTTCTAAAAGCGGTTGTACTTGGAAGTTTGTGAAATAGAAAAACTCTTTGTAGTTATTTAAGGTGTTACATTTACCCTTTTGTTTAAGACTGGATCTGTGGTAGCCTATAATAACTTAGATTCTTTGAATATTACTTAATTGTAGAACCTATGACAAATTGAAAACTGGAAAACAAAAATGCTTTTGCTTTTAGGTTTTCCTGTATAATTTATCTTCTTCTTCTTCTTCTTCTTCTTCTTAAAAAAATACATTCTGAAACTAACAAACAAGGGTTTCCAAAAACCTAAGGTTTCTCTACAAAATTGTAATTAGTTAAATTTAACCATAAGAACAGAAACAGACATACAGTATCAAAAACATGTTTAATCTTTATAAATTTAATCATATTCTTCACATTTCACATAATCTTTATTTTGCCCCAATTCACAATTTTACTTTGTATACAATACTGTACTGACAGCTTAGTAGTCTTTATAAATTCTACTGAATGTTCATGTTCTTCCACATGAAATACCAAATGAAACAAAAATGATATGAAATAATGAGATTTTGAATGGCTTCATACTTTTTAGAATGTCATTATATTAGTACATGGACATGTAGAATTTTATAAAAGTATTAGGTAACTGTAACATCAGTGTCTTTATCTAACCTTTTTCTACATCCTCCATTTTATCCTCCTCAGCAATTTAATGACACAGACCATAGAGACGGTTATGAACTCTTCATTTTTCCTTCCTACTGATGACAAAATGCCTGTCTCTCTGATGTATGCATTCATTGGTATCAGCATAACTGTGATGTTTGTGTCTCTCCCACTCAACGTGTATGTTTTGTGGCTGATTGTAACAGGTGCAAGAAATGGAGTAGTATCAGAATACTTTTCTCTTAACCTCTGTGTGTGTGAGATCATCATTAGCTTCATTTCGGTGCCTAGTGTTTTAAACGTTATACTCTATAGAAATGATCAAAATAGCCCTTTATATCATATTCTTATGTTATTGTCCTCAATTCATCTTATCAGCCGTCCATTCTTCCAGTGCTTTGTCTGCGTGGAACGATATGTGGCAGTGATCCATCCCATCATCTTCCTAAAATACAAATCACTAACATATCGCATTGTTTGGTCATTTGTTACCTGGATAATCATTTTAGGATTCAGTGCACTTTGCTTATATGTACAACTCAGATGCATATATTATTATATTCTACTGCCAGAGTACATGCTTTTATGTTCTATTAAGATTCTCTGCTCCATAGCAGTGCTTAAGGCTTTGAGGAAACCTGGACCTGGTGAGAAATTACGTGTAAAAGATGTAGAGTCCAACCGCATGAAAAAGAAGGCTTTTTTGGTGATTGTGATTATTCTGATTTTCATGGTTATTACTTATTTTCCAATGATGATATTAATGTTTCTCATTGATTATCTATCAGCTATACAGGTATGGAAGGGTCTGGCAGTGTTTTACTACTTTACGATATTTGCTGGATTTGTGTATCCATTTCTGTATCTTCACAGGGTTGGAAAACTTTCTTTCATTCCTGGTTTATGATTCTGTTCAAATTAAAGTGAATACCATCAGCACTACAATTTTTTCTTTTCTTCTAAAATGTTTAGAAGTTTGTAAAATATGAAACTAAATTTTTCTCTTTTTTAGATAAAGCACAAATGTGTTAATTCTCACTTCAAATGAGCTAAAACCTTTCAGTCTTCTGCATGATAGTGATTCTATAGTAATAAATATTGATTGTTACATTTAAAAACAAAAATAAAATTAGAACTGGGCTATTTTCTTGCTGTTCTTATGTCCACTTATATATTTAGTGAAAATATATCAGCAGAAGATTTTTGTTTGTTTGTTTGTTTGTTTTTTAATTAAGCACTAAGTTTATACAATAATTAATTGTAAGTCTCTTTTGCATTCTATTTCCATTTTACCTGTGCACTGCAGTTGTGCCAAACTGAAATGCAATTAAGCCTTAAGCTGTACTCAGGTCAAGGTTGTAATCAGAAAAGAGGAGAAGGGCCTCACTCTTGTGAATATGTACATTTCCTATTAGTTTCACTGTTGGGAATAATTCATTGTCATTTTCTAAACAATATGAGACTTGAAACAGTCATTTAGGCAATGTGTGCATTTTATATATCCTCATAAACTGTTGATGTAAAATTATAATGTGGAAGATTTTTTTAGTGCTTGTAGTGAAACTCTTCATTGATGTTAACTTGGTGTATATACTGTATCTCCACACTTTTTAAACATCTATTTACACGCTTAATAAATGTTCTCACCTGTATAATGCACATATATTTAGTTAAACAAATTGGTGTTTGATCTATTACAACCATGTTTTTTTTTTTTTACATTTACATCCAGTTTGTGATTTATTTGCAAGCTATCTGTTTTGCATGTAATGTTGCTAGGCTGTTGTACTAAATACACTTCACAATCTTGTAATTTCATGCAATTTTTAATAAGTAAACCATGTGCTTTACAGTGATTTATTTTTACTTTTCATGTTACTGTTTGACTTTATTCCTTGAAAATGTGATTGTGATTTGATATGATTCTCTATCAGATACACGGAGATTGAAGTATCTCTTAGTGTTTTACTACTTTATGATATTTGCTGGATTTGTGCACCCATTTCTGTATCTGCACAGGGTTGGAAAACTTCCTTTCATTTCAGACTTATGATTACAGTGATTTTTTGACACTTTATATCAGAAACCATTATAACCCCTCTAGTTCTGAGTGATTTTAATGTGAATGCTTAATACTGTCTGTCTTTTTTCCTCTGTGGGTGCAATATTATTTGTACATAATGTAATCACTTATTGCAGCAACCTTAATCAAGAGCAATAAATATTAATAAATAAACAATACCTTCTTTTACTCTGACTAGATAATTGTAATGCTCAGACAAAGAAGTATATGCAGCTAATTAAAAGGTTTCAAGAATAAAAGTACTAAAAGAAAATCCAGAAAGCCAAAATTGAACATCAACATTACAAAAAAATGCCAAAACATTTGTAAAGACAAAAACAAACTGTAATGATTGTAATGAAGTCTGAAACTAGGACTATATACAGACTGCAGTTAAGGAGCAATCTGTGGAAAGCCAGGAGGGTCAGAAAGGGGAAGTCTGAGAAAAGCAGTGTATTATACAGTAGTGAACAATTAATGCATAGACCTACTCTATAGTACATCCAACTACAACCAATATAATCTAAATATAAAATGTATAAATAAAAAATTTAATATTATTTAGAAATAGACTACATCAGCAAGCGATTTCACTTTCACTGAAAATCAGCAAAGACTGTCAGTTCAGTGTATGTGCAGGGATTAAATTGAGGAGCAGAGCTCTGGTAACTTTGAATTACTTGACTGAGGAGCAGAGCTGAGGCCTAGGACTATAAGAAATGTAAATCATCGTATACAAATGAAAATAACAATAATCATGTTTTGTGCAGCAGTTTGCCCTTTTATGCAGTACTGACAGTGCTGAAACTCTTTATACACTATATACTAGTGAATGATCATTCCTTCATAACCTTCAATGTTATCTCACGTGTAAGATGAAATAAAATAAAAGGTTGATCTGAAATATGGTTCATTGTGTTTTGGAGTTTTTTGTTTGTTTGTTTGTTTGTTTGTTTGTTTGTTTGTAAAATGAATAAACAACCTCCTGCAACCACTTTTTTGTTTAGTAAACAAGAATATTCTAAGGAAATCAATTTCTTGACCTTTTCCCCTAGTACTCTGATGTCTTAGTTTTGTTAATATAACTTTCTTTTTTAGTATTGTCTATTTAACATAACTTAAAAACCTTTGTGTTTTGGTGAAGTAATGTACTTTATATTTTTCCAGATGAGAGCTATTTTATTGGTTAAGGCTCTAATGACAAAATCACACCCACACATTTTTTTATTGCTATCAAAACTATTATTTTTATTATTATTATTATTATTATTATTATTATTATTATTACATTAACATTTAATGAGGTTATGGATTTATTTTTTTTTTACTCGCATTACTTAATTTTCACTTCTCTCTCCTGACATTATTTTCACTCTTGCTTTACATTACATTGTTTGCTGTTCAGGTTTTTCACAGCTGTTCAGAAGTTCTTGGAGCTATAATTGATCACATCTTAGAACCCAATTTTAGTAATTACTGTACATCAGGGCATTTTTAAAGGTCATTTAATCTATCATAATGTGTCTTCAAAAGCAATTATTAAATTCAGTCACCATTGCCAGTGTTTGTACTCTTAAGGCTCCAGGAACTTTGGTGGGTCCACACTTATGTTCTTTGTTCTTGTCACTACAGACCTATTTAGATCAGTTTCATTGTTACTACTGAATAATTCAGAGTAGTTGCTAATGTATGATTTAAATTAAATTCTGAATGATCATCCCTTCAAAAAATGTAACCATTTATAGGTTTAAAAGTGAATTTATAGCATAAAGATTCATTTGGACAGCATATATTGCTAGCCCAGAGTTGTACTATTAATTTCTTGAATAGTAGTAATTTAAGGTATTTGTTTGAGTTGCTGTGGCCTTTACACACTTTTCTTGATGCCAGATGATTAGACTTTACACTTTACAAGCTTATTGGTGTCCAGTTGTCCCCTGTAAGATTTAAGGTCAGGTGTGATGACAGACCTTATGTTCAGAAGCACACTCTGTGTATGAGGTATGAAAACTTTATGCTGTAAGGACATTTAACTCTGTCTAAAACAAAACGACATAGGTATGTGTATATTAAGGAAAAAATCTGATTATGTACTAAGTTTTTACATTTTCAGATGATTTAAGTACATGTAAACAGGTTAATCAGATCATTAACAAAAATACATATTTTAGTTATCAGATTATGCAAAGGCTTCTCGATTTAAAGTAGTTATTGGACATTTGGATCCTAATGGCTACAAGACAGTCACTAATCAGCTGTTTTGCATGTTGTAATAAATAAACACATAGTTCATTTAGTAATGGTTATGTCATTATAAAAGTATACCCTCTGTGGTACTGAATTCTATCAGTAGAATGTGATATATGTATATGTGTTTATATTCCTAATTCAATAGAACTGATATTTTCTGAAATGATCTTTTTTCTTTCTAATTCAATAGAACTGATTTACCTTTAAATGATGGTTGAGTAGACCATATTATTCCTTCACTTAACTTTATATTTTCCACTTCAGTGAGGCCCCCACTGTCTTTCTTTAATCACTATATATTTAGTCCTCTAAAAATCATTTAATTTCATTGTTTGTTTGAACCATTGTTTCAACATGATTTCAGTCCTCTAAGTGGACTTAATAATAATAAAAAATAATCCACTCATCTTACAGTGAACTTTTTTTTGACTCATTAAGCTCCGTGGGTTTGTTTTATTTTTGTTGGTGCCTCTTTGACACTCCTAATGATGATTAATATATTGATTTGTTTAATTCACCACATGTGAGTCATGCCCTCCCTCATCACAGTGTCACAGGCTATAAAGCATTTCAGTGATATCATCAAATAGAACTTTGCTCCACTATTACTTTTCTATATACTGTAGAAATAAACAGGTAATGTAGATAAATAAAAATGTGGATTTATTTCTACCTTTTTAATATAACTGATAAGAACAAAGAACATGAAATATCTGCTACTGGGAGAAACCATGTATCTAGTGCTATTATCTCCATTCATTTTCTTCCAGAAATCTCTGCCATTTACATTAAGAAACTAAGAATGTGCATTGCTGTTAATGATGGAAGGGTTTGCACTTCAAAAAAGGTAAATGTTTTTGTATCCAGGTTTCTTGAATCAACACTGTCTAACTAAACATTTTCAATTGTACATGCTGTGATATGACATGAATATACACAGTCCCCTCTCTGAAACTATTGGAACGGCAAGGCCAATTCATTTGTTTGTGCTATATACCAAATACATTTGCAGAGGAGTGTGATATCTTTACCCCTGGTTATGTCACTGACTGTGAGGGCTGTGAAGAAAAACCAAAAAACATCAACATTTCTGTCATCAGCTGTTGTTGATTTCCATGGCTGACCCATTCAGTGTCTGTTGCTCAGTATACCAGCGGTTTCTTTCTTTTTCAGGACATTCCAAATTGATGTATTGGCTATGCCCGAAGTTTGTGAAATTCCTCTGATTGATTTTCCTGCTTTTCTCCTCAAAATAGCTGTCTTTTTCTCATAGACAGATCTCTGGTCTTAATGTTTGTTTATCCTTTTTAACAAAAAATGCAGTATTCACTGGTGAAACTGAAGGCTAAACCCAAGAGTAGATGTTCAGAGTTATTTATTGTTTAAACAATCAGTCTGACAGGACACACCTGGATAACAAGAAACACCTCCAATATGTCAGTCACATATTCCAATATTTTTGCTCACCTAAAATTTGGGTGGTCTGATATAAAATATGCTGTGTTCTGTCATTTAACACATTAGCATAAAAATATGAAGAAATAAAAGCTGAAATTAGAAACTCTTTTCTCATATTCATCTTTTGACCTCAAACCCAAATGCCTTCAGTCTACAGCACAAACAAATGAATTGGCCTTGCTGTTCCAATAATTTCAGTGGGAACTTTCTAAAAGTGGTTGTACTTGGAAGTTTGTGAAATAGAAAATCTCTTTGTAGTTATTTAAGGTGTTATATTTACCCTTTTGTTTAAGACTGGATCTGTGGTAGCCTATAATAACTTAGATTCTTTGAATATTACTTAATTGTAGAACCTATGACAAACTGAAAACTGGAAAACAAAAATGCTTTTGCTTTTAGGTTTTCCTGTATAATTTATCTTCTTCTTCTTCTTCTTCTTCTTCTTAAAAAAAAATACATTCTGAAACTAACAAACAAGGGTTTCCAAAAACCTAAGGTTTCTCTACAAAATTGTAATTAGTTAAATTTAATCATAAGAACAGAAACAGACATACAGTATCAAAAACATGTTTAATCTTTATAAATTTAATCATATTCTTCACATTTCACATAATCTTTATTTTGCCCCAATTCACAATTTTACTTTGTATACAATACTGTACTGACAGCTTAGTAGTCTTTATAAATACTACTGAATGTTCATGTTCTTTCACATGAAATACCAAATGAAACAAAAATGATATGAAATAATGAGATTTTGAATGGCTTCATACTTTTTAGAATGTCATTATATTAGTACATGGACATGTAGAATTTTATAAAAGTATTAGGTAACTGTAACATCAGTGTCTTTATCTAACCTTTTTCTACATCCTCCATTTTATCCTCCTCAGCAATTTAATGACACAGACCATAGAGACGGTTATGAACTCTTCATTTTTCCTTCCTACTGATGACAAAATGCCTGTCTCTCTGATGTATGCATTCATTGGTATCAGCATAACTGTGATGTTTGTGTCTCTCCCACTCAATGTGTATGTTTTGTGGCTGATTGTAACAGGTGCAAGAAATGGAGTAGTATCAGAATACTTTTCTCTTAACCTCTGTGTGTGTGAGATCATCATTAGCTTCAGTTCGGTGCCTAGTGTTTTAAACGTTATACTCTATAGAAATGATCAAAATAGCCCTTTATATCATATTCTTATGTTATTGTCCTCAATTCATCTTATCAGCCGTCCATTCTTCCAGTGCTTTGTCTGCGTGGAACGATATGTGGCAGTGATCCATCCCATCATCTTCCTAAAATACAAATCACTAACATATCGCATTGTTTGGTCATTTGTTACCTGGATAATCATTTTAGGATTCAGTGCACTTTGCTTATATGTACAACTCAGATGCATATATTATTATATTCTACTGCCAGAGTACATGCTTTTATGTTCTATTAAGATTCTCTGCTCCATAGCAGTGCTTAAGGCTTTGAGGAAACCTGGACCTGGTGAGAAATTACGTGTAAAAGATGCAGAGTCCAACCGCATGAAAAAGAAGGCTTTTTTGGTGATTGTGATTATTCTGATTTTCATGCTTATTACTTATTTTCCAATGATGATATTAATGTTTCTCATTGATTATCTATCAGCTATACAGATATGGATGGGTCTGGCAGTGTTTTACTACTTTGCGATATTTGCTGGATTTGTGTATCCATTTCTGTATCTTCACAGGGTTGGAAAACTTTCTTTCATTCCTGGTTTATGATTCTGTTCAAATTAAAGTGAATACCATCAGCACTACAATTTTTTCTTTTTCTAAATGTTTAGAAGTTTGTAAAATATGAAACTAAACTGTTCTCTTTTTTAGATAAAGCACAAATGTGTTAATTCTCACTTCAAATGAGCTAAAACCTTTCAGTCTTCTGCATGATAGTGATTCTATAGTAATAAATAATGATTGTAACATTTAAAAACAAAAATAAAATTAGAACTGGGCTATTTTCTTGCTGCTCTTATGTCCACTTATATATTTAGTGAAAATATATCAGCAGAAGATTTTTGTTTGTTTGTTTGTTTGTTTTTTAATTAAGCACTAAGTTTATACAATAATTAATTGTAAGTCTCTTTTGCATTCTATTTCCATTTTACCTGTGCACTGCAGTTGTGCCAAACTAAAATGCAATTAAGCCTTAAGCTGTACTCAGGTCAAGGTTGTAATCAGAAAAGAGGAGAAGGGCCTCACTCTTGTGAATATGTACATTTCCTATTAGTTTCACTGTTGGGAATAATTCATTGTCATTTTCTAAACAATATGAGACTTGAAACAGTCATTTAGGCAATGTGTGCATTTTATATATCCTCATAAACTGTTGATGTAAAATTATAATGTGGAAGATTTTTTTAGTGCTTGTAGTGAAACTCTTCATTGATGTTAACTTGGTGTATATACTGTATCTCCACACTTTTTAAACATCTATTTACACGCTTAATAAATGTTCTCACCTGTATAATGCACATATATTTAGTTAAACAAATTGGTGTTTGATCTATTACAACCATGTTTTTTTTTTTTTACATTTACATCCAGTTTGTGATTTATTTGCAAGCTATCTGTTTTGCATGTAATGTTGCTAGGCTGTTGTACTAAATACACTTCACAATCTTGTAATTTCATGCAATTTTTAATAAGTAAACCATGTGCTTTACAGTGATTTATTTTTACTTTTCATGTTACTGTTTGACTTTATTCCTTGAAAATGTGATTGTGATTTGATATGATTCTCTATCAGATACACGGAGATTGAAGTATCTCTTAGTGTTTTACTACTTTATGATATTTGCTGGATTTGTGCACCCATTTCTGTATCTGCACAGGGTTGGAAAACTTCCTTTCATTTCAGACTTATGATTACAGTGATTTTTTGACACTTTATATCAGAAACCATTATAACCCCTCTAGTTCTGAGTGATTTTAATGTGAATGCTTAATACTGTCTGTCTTTTTTCCTCTGTGGGTGCAATATTATTTGTACATAATGTAATCACTTATTGCAGCAACCTTAATCAAGAGCAATAAATATTAATAAATAAACAATACCTTCTTTTACTCTGACTAGATAATTGTAATGCTCAGACAAAGAAGTATATGCAGCTAATTAAAAGGTTTCAAGAATAAAAGTACTAAAAGAAAATCCAGAAAGCCAAAATTGAACATCAACATTACAAAAAAATGCCAAAACATTTGTAAAGACAAAAACAAACTGTAATGATTGTAATGAAGTCTGAAACTAGGACTATATACAGACTGCAGTTAAGGAGCAATCTGTGGAAAGCCAGGAGGGTCAGAAAGGGGAAGTCTGAGAAAAGCAGTGTATTATACAGTAGTGAACAATTAATGCATAGACCTACTCTATAGTACATCCAACTACAACCAATATAATCTAAATATAAAATGTATAAATAAAAAATTTAATATTATTTAGAAATAGACTACATCAGCAAGCGATTTCACTTTCACTGAAAATCAGCAAAGACTGTCAGTTCAGTGTATGTGCAGGGATTAAATTGAGGAGCAGAGCTCTGGTAACTTTGAATTACTTGACTGAGGAGCAGAGCTGAGGTCTAGGACTATAAGAAATGTAAATCATCGTATACAAATGAAAATAACAATAATCATGTTTTGTGCAGCAGTTTGCCCTTTTATGCAATACTGACAGTGCTGAAACTCTTTATACACTATATACTAGTGAATGATCATTCCTTCATAACCTTCAATGTTATCTCACGTGTAAGATGAAATAAAATAAAAGGTTGATCTGAAATATGGTTCATTGTGTTTTGGGGTTTTTTTTGTTTGTTTGTTTTGTTTTGTAAAATGAATAAACAACCTCCAGACCACTTTTTTGTTTAGTAATCAAGAATATTCTAAGGAAATCAATTTCTTGACCTTTTCCCCTAGTACTCTGATGTCTTAGTTTTGTTAATATAACTTTCTTTTTTAGTATTGTCTATTTAACATAACTTAAAAACCTTTGTGTTTTGGTGAAGTAATGTACTGTATACTGTCAAGACTCAAATTACAAAATCACACACATATGTCTAATCTAATTTTTAATTAAAACTGAATTATGTTTCATAACTACAGGTCGTTATGAAAATATAATGTTGCATGTTGTAAAAAATTAACACATTTAATTTATTTAGTTATGGTTATGTCATTTTACAAGTACTCTCAATGGTACTGAATTATATATATATATATATATATATATACATACATACATACATACATACATACAGTATCTCACAAAAGTGAGTACACCCCTCACATTTTTGTAAATATTTGATTATATCTTTTCATGTGACAACACTGAAGAAATGACACTTTGCTACAATGTAAAGTAGTGAGTGTACAGCTTGTGTAACAGTGTAAATTTGCTGTCCCCTCAAAATAACTCAACACACAGCCATTAATGTCTAAACCGCTGGCACCAAAAGTGAGTACACCCCTAAGTGAAAATGTCCAAATTGGGCCCAATTAGACATTTTCCCTGCCCGGTGTCATGTGACTTGTTAGTGTTAAAAGGTCTCAGGTGTGAATGAGGAGCAGGTGTGCTAAATTTGGTGTCATCGCTCTCACACTCCCTCATACTGGTCACTGGAAGTTCAACATGGCACCTCATGGCATTGAACTCTCTGAGAATCTGAAAAAAAGAATTGTTGCTCTACATAAAGATGGCCTAGGCTATAAGAAGACTGCCAAGACCCTGACACTGAGCTGCAACATGGTGGCCAAGACCATACAGCGGTTTAACAGGACAGGTTCCACTCAGAACAGGCCTCGCCATGGTCGACCAAAGAAGTTGAGTGCACATGCTCAGCGCCATATCCAAAGGTTGTCTTTGGGAAATAGTTGTATGAGTGCTGCCAGCATTGCTGCAGAGGTTGAAGGGGTGGGGGGTCAGCCTGTCAGTGCTCAGACTATACGCCGCACACTGCATCAAATTGGTTTGCATGGCTGTCGTCCCAGAAGGAAACCTCTTTTAAAGATGATGCACAAGAAAGCCCGCAAACAGTTTGCTGAAGACAAGCAGACTAAGGACATGGATTACTAGAACCATGTCCTGTGGTCTAATGAGACCAAGATAAATCTATTTAGTTCAGATGGTGTCAAGCATGTGTGGCAGCAACCAGGTGAGGAGTACAAAGACAAGTGTGTCTTGCCTACGGTCAAGCATGGTGGTGGGAGTGTCATGGTCTGGGGCTGCATGAGTGCTGCCGGCACTGGGGAGCTACAGTTCATTGAGGGAACCATGAATGCCAACATGTACTGTGACATGCTGAAGCAGAGCATGATCCCAGCATGTATTCCAGCATGATAATGACCCTAAACACACCTCCAGTACGACCACTGCCTTACTAAAGAAGCTGAGGGTGAAAGTGATGGACTGGCCAAGCATGTCTCCAGACCTAAACCCTATTGAGCATCTGTGGGGCATCCTCAAATGGAAGGTGGGGGAGCACAAGGTCTCTAACATCCACCAGCTCCGTGATGTCGTCATGGAGGAGTGGAAGAGGACTCCAGTGGCAACCTGTGAAGCTCTGGTGAACTCCATGTCCAAGAGGGTTAAGGCAGTGCTTTAAAATAATGGTGGCTACACAAAATATTGACACTTTGGGCCCAATTTGGACATTTTCACTTAGGGGTGTACTCACTTTTGTTGCCAGCGGTTTAGACATTAATGGCTGTGTGTTGAGTTATTTTGAGGGGACAGCAAATTTACACTGTTACACAAGCTGTACACTCACTACTTTACATTGTAGCAAAGTGTCATTTCTTCAGTGTTGTCACATTAAAAGATATAATCAAATATTTACAAAAATGTGAGGGGTGTACTCACTTTTGTGAGATACTGTATATTTAGTTAACAAATTAGTGTTTGATCTTTTACAGCCATGTTTTTTCACATTTGCATTCAGTTTGTGATTTATTTGCAAGCTTTTCTGTTTTGCATTTGCAAAACATATGATGCAATGTTGTTAGGCTGTTGTACTAACAACATTTCCCAATCATGTAAAGTCATACAAATGTTAATAAGCGAACCATGTGCTTTACATGTTTTTGTTTGTTTGGTTAGTTGGTTGTTGTTGTTTTTATTGTGTTTCTATTGTTTTTGTTGTTTGTTTTTACAATTATTCCCTGAGTGATTTTTATGTGAATGCTTTATTTTCCTGGGTGGGTGAATATTATTTGTTCTCAATATTGAATCACTTATTACAGCAACCCTAATCTAGACTAACAAATATTAATCAATAAAAAATGCCTTCTTTTAGTGTGATAGGTCAACTGTAAGACTGCTCAGACGTAGAAGTATGAACACAAAAATTAAAATGTCAAATGGCAGACAAAATGTGGTTTAAACAGTAATGATAACAATAAAGTCAGATTGTATACAATTAAGGAGCAAGATGTGTAAGTAAAGGGGTCTGTGGAAACAATACCACCTATATTTTATTATTTTACACCCAGCTTTTTAAATTCTTTTAAAAGATTAATTCAACATGAAAAATTAAACCGAATATCATAACCTCCTACAACCATTTTTTAGTTTAGCTTACATAAAAAAAAAAAAAGTTTATTTTTTTTTAAAGGAAATCATTTTCCTGACATTTTCCCCTAATAGCCTGACTGGTTAGATTTGTTAATGT
The DNA here is from genome assembly GCF_023375685.1 of Ictalurus furcatus. Classification (NCBI taxonomy): domain Eukaryota; kingdom Metazoa; phylum Chordata; class Actinopteri; order Siluriformes; family Ictaluridae; genus Ictalurus; species Ictalurus furcatus. The sequence continues at coordinate 28,480,379 of NC_071257.1, read as the reverse complement.
AACTTTTTTGTATTGTCTATTTAACATACAAAACCTTTGTGTTTTGGTGAAGTAATACACTGTGTATGAAAGTTATTTCAAGCTCAAGGTTCTAATGACAAACTTATACCCAAATTTTTATATGTCTAATCTAATGTTTAATTAAAACAGTATTTTATAGGTACATTTTTTTTTTTTTACATTTTAACATTAAATGAGGATGTTCATTTTTTTATTCACATTACTTCTTGTTCACTTGTCTCTATTGCCATTATTTCCACTCTTGCTTTGCATCAGATTTTACATCAGTGCTAATCTCTTTAGATAAACAGATGTTACAGTCTTTGACAACCAAATGACTTAATCATTTGCATTTGTGGTTTGTTATTTCCTTTCATGATTCTGTTTTGCATTTGTAGTGATTATGTCATAGTTTGGTGCACAGCAAGCTCCCATATTTCCACAGAGTTCTTGGAACTATAATTCATCACATATTAGAACCCAGTTTTGGCAACTACTGTATCAGGGCATTTTTAAAGGTTATTTCCTTTGTCATAATGTGGCTTCAAAAGCAATTAATACATTTAATCATGTACTGCCAGTGTTTTAACTCTTAAAGATCCAGGATCTTTGGTGGGTCCACACTTATACTCTTTGTTCTTGTAGCTACAGACCTTTTTAGATCATTTTAACTGTTGCAACTGAATAATTCAGAGTAGTTGCTAAAATATGATTATATGTAATGTAATGTAAAACTAGAGTTTTTCCATTTTCAGATGATTTAAGTACATGTAAACGGGTTTATAATATTATTAACAAAAATACATATTCTTAGTTATTGGATTATGTAAATGCTTCTTAATTTAAAGTAGTTATAGAATATTCAGATCCTAATGGCTACAAGACACTGGTATGTTGTCAGGCCACCAACAATAGCATCCCTCACCCAACACTTTGGTCCAGCAGCTGAGAATGTGCTTTAATGTTCCTTTTCTGAGGCACAAGGTATAAGCTGGTTATTAAAAAATTTCCCCATCTGAAAAAGTTCGGATGGGCTTGGTAGGACATCATACAGTAGATGGATTGGATTAAGAACTTGATGTGGAATGGTTCAGCTTTCCACAACTCAGACCAAGAGATCCTCTGATCTCATGCCTATTCCCATCATGTCCATGCACCTTGTTGATGCATACCCACCTAACACAGTGGTCCTCAACCCCGGCTCAAACCTCCCCTTGGACCAGTTGGCACCTGCCCTTGCTCTGGGCTTGGTTGTAGTGAATCGAGCCCCTCTTTGCCACACAAACCTGGGAAGGATACAGTGTTGGTTAATCCAGCTCCTGGTCCAAAGCCTTAATGGACTCAGCATACCTCAGACTGCTGTGAATGTTCTTCCTGAGTCTCCTGATAAGGTTCTCAGTGGATGATGATATCTTGGTGCCTCACAGAAAATAGCAGAACTGGTCAATCACCTTCCCCCTCTTCAGCAACAAGGACCTAGTTTTCTCTGGCTTGAGGCTAATCTGATCCTATATGATGAGTCTCTACAAGACTTGGAGAATCCATTTGCATCCTGGCACTGTGGTTGATTTTGTCACCATCAGGCTTTGATGGGGGGCTGTTGGACTCCAGACTTTGTGTGAGGGCCTCTGCAGGTTCATGGCCAAGGCAAAGAGAGTCAATGAAATGGTACATCCAGTGATTATCCCTTTTGTTTCCAGCCTGAGTCACTGATATGAGGTTACTCTTAGACTGAAGCTATAATAATAATCGCATAATCTAATGATCTAAAATGAGGTCCCTGATCTTGCCTGAAACATAGTGCTGCTCCAGTGTTGTCTTCACCAATTTGTGTGGTATGCCAGGCCCTCACTGTCTTTCTGTCATCACTAGAGGTTTATACCTCCAAAGATCATTTCATTTCATTGTTTGTTTGAACCATTGTTTCAACATTTTTCAGTCCTATAAATGGGCTTCAATCTTTTCACTAGCAACTGTTTTAGTTTGGTGAGATTTTAATTGTCTTCAAAATAATCCACTCATATGACAGTGAATATGTTTTTGTTTTTTCATGTTAATTTGTCTCATTAAGCTCCATGGGTTTGTCATATTTCTGTTGTTACCTTTTTGACCCTCCTAATGATGATAAATATTTTGTTTTGTTTACCTCACCACATCTGAGTCATGCCCATCACAATATCACAGGCTATAAAGCATTTCAGTGATCTCATCAACTAGCTCTTTCTCCACTAGTAATTTTCTGTATAAATATACAGGTAATATCTATAAATAAAAATATGGCTTTATTTCTGCCTTATCCATATAACAAAAGAACATGAAATTATTTCTACTGAGAGAAACCATGTGTCTAATGCTATTATCTCCATTCCTTTTCTTCCAGAGATCTCTGCCTTTACATTAAGAAACTAAGAGTATCCATTGCTGAGTTAATGATGGAAGGTTTTAAACTTCAAAAAAGGTAAATGTTTTTGAATCCAGGTTTCTTGAATCAACATAATCTAATATCATACAATAACATATAATAACATTATCTATAATATAATAAAATATAATCTAATAATGATAGGAAACAAGACATATTCATTGCATCTTTAATCAGATTGTAACTTTATGCTTATTTTTCACAAGTAGTGGGGTTCCCATCCATCTGTTTTATATGAAATTTAAATTTGCACATATGAAAACCTGAATAGAAAAACAGACAAAACTCTATATTTGGCCGACATAACTGGCAGGAAAACGTTGTATCACTACAGAGCAGATGCAAAATAAATAAAATAGGGTTTTTAAAATAAATTACACTTTATGTGAAAAATCTAATAAATAAATTAACAAACAAACATAAAAACTGCACTTTCCCAGGCTACATCAAGCACAACACTAGATATAATATTAAATTGTACATTACATCCTAATGAAATGATTTCTCTGGGATATTGTGAAGGGATCAGAGTTCTGGATTTTATATGATAACTTCTTTACATATTAATTAACTGTAGAATCTATGACAAACTGACAATGAAATAATGAGATTTTGAATGACTGCATACTTTTGAGAATGTAAATATTTTAAGCTAGTACATGGACAAGGACAAATTGTTAAACTTTCAGGAGGTTTTATAAAAGTATTAGGTAACTGTAACATCAGTGTCTTTATCTGACCTTTTTCTATGTCCTCCATTTTTATCCTCCTCAGCAATTTAGTGACACAGACCATAGAGACGGCTATGAACTCTTCATTCTTCCATCCTACTGATGGTAATGTACCTGTATCTGCATTCTATGAACAAATCTGTCTCAGCATAATTGTTTTGGCTGTGTCTCTACCACTCAACATATATGTTTTGTGGCTGATTGTAATAGGTGTAAGAAATGCGGTAGTATCAGAATTCTTTTCTCTTAACCTCTGTGTGTGTGAGTTCATCATTTGCTGCAATGTGTTATTGGGTTTATTCAGTGTCATACTCTGTAAAAATGAACCAAAAAGCCCTTTTTTTCTTCTTATTATGTGCTTATCCTTAATGCATAGTATCAGCCTCCCCTTCTTCCAGTGCTGTGTCTGTGTGGAGCGATATGTGGCAGTGATCCATCCCGTTATCTTCCTAAAATACAAGCCACTAAGATACCGCACAGCAATTTCGGCTTTTGTCTGGATAATAGTTTTAGGATTCAGTGTTTTTTCTTTATTTTTACAGTTGAGAAACATATTGTATTATATTCTACTGCCAGAGTACATGCTTCTATGTTCTATTAAGATTCTCTGCTCTATAGCAGTGCTTAAAGCTTTGCAGAAACCTGGACCTGGTGAAAAATTAAGCGTAAAAGATGCAGAGTCCAACCGCATGAAAAAGAAGGCTTTTTTGGTGATTGTAATTATTCTGGTTTGCATGTTTATTACTTATTGTCCAATGATCATGTTAGTGTTTGTGTATGATTCTCTATCAGATACACAGAAATCAACATGTATATCAGCACTTTCCTACTTTACGATATTTTCTGGATTTGCGCATCCATTTCTGTATCTTCACAGGGTTGGAAAACTTCCTTTCATTCCAAGCTTATGATTCTGTTCAAATTACAATGAATACTACCAGCACTAAGATATATTATTTTCATTATGTAATTTTTAGGGGTTTATAAAAACAAATTAATTGTATAATGATTAAAATGTGTTGAACTTGTAATATAAATGTAGAATTGCTGTGATATGTAAATGAGGTGGGATTTTTTCGGGATGTTTTTGTTTCTTTTGGTTTCATCAATCTAATATTTTTTGTTTGTTTGTTTTTTAATTTAAGGCATACATATGGTCAGGTGCATAAATATTTGAATATTGTTTGTTTTTTCAGCCTAATGATGGCTTGCTTTACTGGAAGTGACAGCTCTTTGGACTTCATAATAAAAGTTACCAGCATCCTATTTCAAATACAAATGCCACACTTCTAGACACCTCTAGACCTTTCACTTACTTGTAAGTGAAATAATGACAGAATAACACACACCTGGCCATAGAACAACTGAGCAGCCAATTGGTCCCTTAAAAAGGGGAAAACCACATACCGCCATGCTGTAATCCCTACACCTTTCAGCCAATTTGGATGTACAGTCATGGGAAAAAGAAAGTACACCCTCCTTTAATTCTATGTTTTTGACCTAAATAACAGGATTTAAATAACAATTGTGTGATCTTCACCAACTTCTATAAACAAGCAAATAACCAAAAGATTTCAATATGCAGTCACTTTATCCCAACAAGTAACCCAACATTCAGAAATGAGGTGGGGGGAAAAAAAACAAGCATAATTTGGTAACACATAGAACCACCTGTTAGCAGCAATAACTTGAGGTAAACATTTTCTGTAGGAGTTTGGTTTTTTTGGAGAAATCTTGGCACACTCATCTAGACAACATTGCTTCAGTTGATCGATGTTTGAGGGCATTTGTTTATGCACAGCTCTCTTAAGATCCTGCCACAGCGTCTCAGTGGTCCAGACTCTGACTTGGCCATTCCAACACCTTCATTTTTTTTACTTCTTTAGCCATTGAGATGTCAATTTACTGGTGTGCTTGGGATCATTGTCCTGCTGCATGATTCAATTTTGGCCCAGCTTAAGCTGCTGGACTGACGGACTGGCACGTTTGTCTAATGTTCTGTTTTAAAGTGGAGTTTATTGCCGTCTCAATGACTGCAAGTTTCCCTGTACTTAATTTTTCCCACCAAGTTTCTGAATTTTGCTTTGCTTTTTTTTGTGGGGGGGGACGGGGGACTACATATTGAAATCTGTTGTGTTTTTTTTTTTATGTCACCTGATGTTATGTGTTGATAGAAGTTGGTGAAGACCAACTTCAGTTGTTATTTGGTCCCTAATAAATAAAAACATAAAATTGAAAGAGGGTGTACTTTCTTTTTCTCCTGACTGTAAATATACTAAAATGAAAGGCCTGCATTTTGAATTCTGTTTAGTTATTATGTTTATTTTCTATTGATATTCATGGGCCTGACTGTTTTAATAAAGTGCTGAAAAGTTTCATTATTCTGCATAAATGTGATTTTATCGTAATAAATGTTGATTGACACAACAAAATTAGGGCTGTGGTATTTTTATATTGCACTTATGTTGCTTTGTCTTTTCTCTGAAAAAAATATCAGCAGGGGATTGCTTTTTTTAAGAATTAAATGCTGACTTCCTGTAAGAAGTTAATGTAATTCCTTGTTACATTGTATTTCTGTTTTACCTGTGTATCACAGTTGGCCCACAATGATTGTCCACTTACAGCCCCTGGCTGTACTCAGTGGCATGGATGAAAGTGGGGAATTGAAGAAAGCATTATTTTCCAGGAGGCATTAGCATACATATAAAGCAATGCCCTTTGTAGTTTCTCATTGACTTGTTGTTTCTTCATTCCTACTGCACTGAATTCTTATTCAAGTTTTTTTTTTTCAGAATTATTACTAAAACATTATACTGCTTAAATGCTAATAACTGATGACATAACAAAAATACTTTTTTAAAAAATCACTGCTGTGCTGAATGTTTTTCACAGACGCACAGATGCATCAATGCAATGAAGGTTTTGTTTTTCAGTGTGACACATTGTCCTCACAAATGCATTTCACATTTTTATTAGGTATGCTTCTTTTTTGCCACAAACAATACAATAATAGGTTTTTGCATATGATACTTGTTCTTGATAGCTTCGACGAGTTCACATCTTAAAGCAGATCCTGTCGTGTTGTGGCTGGCAAGTTCTCACCTTTCTTCCATTCCAGGCAGTGTGTCTATATTCGAAGAGGGAAACTATTGAATTGTTGTATAGACCTAGTTGACTATTTATTTTTCTAATATCTTTATATTTTGTTGCCTACTTTTATTGTTTCTAAAAGTCTGTATTTTCTTGTGTTGTTTATTACTGATGATTCCTTTCTTCATATTATCTGGAAGCGTAGGGAGGAAGGTGATATTTATTTTGTGCTTACCACCTTTTTCTTCTGTTTTTGTTAGATAGAGAAGCTAGGTAAGATTTATGTTGTTAATTTTCTATTCTTTTGGTTGTTAGATTAAGATAGCTTCTTCTGTTAGTAGTCAGTGGCTGTTTTTGTTTCTTATTTTGGCCTGGCCTCCTCCTAAAGACTGTTGCTTCCTTTTGAGTTGTTTAATAAATCTTTACAGTTGAACTTTGAAATCCTGTGTGTGCGTGTTTGTGCTGGAATTGGAGAAGGGCTCAGTTATGTTTTTATATTTTTCCTTTCCTTGTTACTTGCTTCCGACCCTTAGACTGGGGAAGAATGTAAGAAACATCATTTTGACATATTAAGGCACAATCTTCTCATTATTAAGACCAAGTGAATGGTATAATTTATCTTTAACTGATGAACATGCCTGCACAAATTTCCGGTACGCCCAGTCCTGCTTCGCCTTCCCTGTGACTCACCGATAGACGATAGAGCAGGGGTTGGGAACCTATGGCTCTTTCAGTGACTGCCTATGGTTCAACAGCAGGAAAAAACAAAATAGGAATCATAAAGGTTAGTGTGTCAATTCAATTAAAACTCTATATATTTTAAAATATTATGTAACTCATAATTGATGCCCGTTTGTTATGTATACACCAACCTGCGGCACAAGCAGCTCAAATTTCACTGGACAGTGTTTAGTAATTTGCTGGTCTAATTCATAAATCGGTTGAAAACTACACAGCCAGTCTGTTTTCATTTTTTTTAACAAAGGTTAAATGGCTAAAAGAAAAAAGATGACGAGTATCGTTCTTTCCAGTCTGAACGAACAGACGAATTTTCATATTTGGAAAGTCGCATTAATGGTAAGTAGTGTTCAATTTACTCTTACTTACCTACTGCATCTTGTACTGATTTACCATTTGATGAAACTATCATAATTGGTTAAATGACGTCCGACTGCCACCTACAGGTCTGTTAGGTGAAGTGCAGGCTGTAAGGTCAAGCACATGCAAACTGTCAAATGGCCTTTATTACATTACCACTTTTTATAATAATGCAATAATAGTATCCATACTCTATTTTATATCCATACTCTGTCACCATACTCTATTTTATACTTTAAGGTAGAAATGCTCCAAATTACATATTCTTTAAGGGAAACCCACAAAAAAAATTAACAAGATGTTCATGTGAAATGTGCAAAAATGCTTAGTAGATCTTGTTAGTAATCATTCTGAATATTAGTGTTAAAAATGTGTTGCCAAATACAACAAAATATAAAATTATGTTACAAGTCAGACTCGATGATAATGGTATTGATGGGCATGCCTCCACGACGAACAAGTCTAATCCTTCTTATTACTAATTTGTATGCTAAAAATACCCTTAAAATATCATTCAAACATAAAGGAAGCTACTGAAGAAAAATGTTTTTTAGACATTTGAGATTGCTGTGACCAAGATCCTGTCTGAATCAATTCCCAAATCTAGTCAGCTCATCTTCTGGATACAATGATAATTCTGTATAAATCCTACAAACATTCAACAATTCATTCTTGAGATATCTATGCTAATGATAATCTTGGATGGACACACTGACATGGCTCAGTACCATATGTATTATTGTGAATATTCAATACAGAAATAGACTGGCAATAATTACCTTAATCATAGGCACAACTTACCCTGGGGATGCTGGGAACATGAGCTCACCAATTGATATGCATGATTTTGTCTTATATACAATAGCTCACATAATAATGCTTTCTAAAAATGTAATATCAGTCATATTTATGCTATAAGTTTCTTAGTGTAGCATTTTTTGTTCAATCTTCATTTTTGGCCCCAGCACTTTTCATAACAAAGTTATGGCCCAAACTCACAATAACATGGAAACATGTAAACTCTTCGCCATGGAAAAACTGGCAACAGGAAATGAAGTTTAGAAACCAAACTTATATTCTTACTAGAGCAGTCAAATTCGTAATGCAATAAGGAAGTGGGGCATAATTCCACTTTATATCATGCGATGTGGAACAAAGTTCACATCACTGTTGAAGTATAAATCACATGCAAATGCCCATAGTGACTCATCGGTATTGTGCCACCACTGGAAACAGGAAGTGAGTCTGAACCAAACTTTTTAATATTCCTTCAAGAGAGTACATCAGATTCATACCAAATTTGGTCAGCATGATATCATAATATCAAGAGATGCAATTTTGTTAAGGAATTGTTGTATAATTCCACTTTTATGTCATGTGATGTGACTGAAAGTTCGCATACATGTTCAGTGATGCCACAAAATAACATCCACATTTTTTAATAAAGTCAAATATTTTTGCCTTCTTGTTGCTCCGCCTACTGTAGGGAAGTTTTTAGATACCTTATAATGTCTAAAGAGAGGGCCTCGTTTTCATTCTATGGCATGTACTTATCATCTGATATGTATAGTAAATTCCTCCTCTAGAGTTTTACACTATATGACTTCTTTGGGAGATTAATTATAGCTATAAGCAGTCCTTGAGTTTCTATCATTTTTTACCTATGGCTATGGCTTCCAAACGAAGCTATCTGCCGGGAACGGAAAAAAAAAAAAAGAAAGAAAAAGCGCCAAGAATGTGAAGCAAAAGAGCAAGAAGAACTTAAACGTATGTATTTTTTGTAATATTTTAAATTCTCATTTATTCTTGACAAACCATGCAATGAATTAATTAAGAACAATACTCCAGTCAGTCCAGATCAACAGATTCGGCAGTAGTCCAGTGTGTTTTGTTAGAAATGCCACATGATGAAATGTAATTTTCAGTTTGTGTCAGCATACATCAATAATCAAAACGTTCTTATACATGTTTTAATGTACAGGACATAAACATATTCCTGTTCAGCAAAGCAAGCTGGCGTATGACACCTGTCAGTGCTTTAAAAACAATGCCCATTTTTCTAAAGTTTGCATATTTAGAGAATTATTTCTGTATTGTAATCAACTCACTGTATGTTGTTTGTTGACAGTGAAACTGCTCTGAAAGAACAGATTAAGGGATGGGGGTCATTTAGGTTTTTTTTTTTTATGAAGGCACTGACAGGGGCCCTCTGACAAAGTTTTCCTCAGGGCCGCCTGAAGTCTAGGACTGGCACTGATAGTAGAAAATGTCCAAATTTGGCGCCCCCTCCTGGTTCCTTGCCGCATGTACAGCTTGTGTTGGCCGCCAGGGGGCGCACACACTACCGTTTCAAATGCAGCTCCACATGAATGATCCTGACGTAGGATTGAAGGCTGGCCAGGTAACGGTGTTACTGAAAACTGGACAATTTAATCTATCACAGGAGCTTGTTTTGGAATTATTCGCGATAAACGAGTCGGTATAATGCCTGGTAAGTCATATTAGATATGAAAATGTTTCGCTCTGTTTTTACACGGTTGTCGGATGATATCGTTGTGTTTTTAGTCACTGAAAAACACGCGATGTATTTTTAGCTGCTTGCTAAATATTAGCCAGGTTTCAAGTGTTCGTTAGTTCCATGAGGCACTATTGTTTTATTACTTGTTTTGCAGCGTAGTGTAATATAGTTGGCGGATAATATCAAAGGTTGTTTTTTTTCAATAGCATAATCAAGATGTCTAAAGAGCGCTAATGTGGAAAGTAACACCGTCGAGGCCTTGTTTCCTTTAGCTAACTTCGACGTCGGCCTGCTTGGTGATCTCGCGAGATTGCGCGAGATTGCGCGAATCAAAATATCCCCAACCTGTTTTCGTTGTGTATAATTTGTATTTCACGGAATTTCCCCAACTCTGCGCTACTCAAACATGCTTCTAAGTGTTGGTTCGAGTGTAAAACTTGGATATGATCCCACCAAGGAAGCGATAGCCTCATGTGCTCATTAATAGCAAACATATTCTATCGAGTTTATGCTAAACGCGGGGGGTGGGGGTGTATTAGCAAACGTTTCAGAGCAGCTATGTAGTGACTACATAAAACTTAAAGGCGTCTCATTTAGATTTTGTCTTGGATGTTTTTACATGGATGTGCAAATGTGTCAGCCTCTGAAGTAGCTGACCTGACCTGAGACTGTTCAGGGCCCCTAGGTCTATGGAGCCTGGGCTTAGATGGGAAAGGTGTCCACTAGGGATGGGTGATATGAACTTAAAACTATATCACGATATTTTTTTATATTTATTGCGATAACGATATCAGTGACGATATATATATATATATAGTGCCATTCACCACAATTTTTGGCTACAAGTGGCGGCTGCATGCAGTCTTGAGAGCCTCAAAAACACAAACTTTGATCTAAAAGTAAAACTGATTTCCTGTAACCAAACCAGATACACCTTGTAGAGGTATAGTAGCTCCTTGTTTAACGATAAACTCCTCCTCAGCTTCATGTCCGCCTTCCTCCATACATGTTTTTGCTCTGCACGTGAGCTGTGAACGGGTCACAGACCATCGCACACAGAAATACGCCATCAACTAGGCATTATCATTATTATCACTGGAAGACTAATTCATATTGTGGGGAGAATTTCTACCGGTATATCGCAAACGATATCGTCCATCCCTAGTGTCCACATAATATTAATATTAATAATAGTAATGAATTTGATTTATTGAAGGCACCTTTCAAATCATTCAAGGTCACCATACGTCAACAACAAGAAGTAGCAATAATGACACTGTCAAAGTAGTAGATGGCAATAAATAACAATGTCAATAAACCATAAAAGAGGAGAGTGACAATTACAAACATGACAACTGTAAGAAAAACAGAAAGTACTAGATTTGAGTGCAGACAATAATCATGAAGGATAAGCTATTCTGAATGAGTTTTGAGTTTGACTTTAAATTGGGATAACGAGTCTGAATTACGGATGATAACTGGGAGAGAATTCCTAAGGCGAGGAGCAACACGGCTAAAGGCCCTATGGTCCGTGATGGTTAGATGAGTAGAGGGTGTATGGAGGAGACCCAATGAAGGGGTGTAGGGCTGTAAGAGATCTGCAAGGTAAGGTGGGGTGAGGTTAACAAAGCATGCGTTTGCTCAAAGTCCCTGTTATTGAGAGCAATAAAAAGGAAAATAAACTGTATCTGAAACTAAATAGGAAACAGAGGGAACACACCCTGACTGGGACACCAGTTCATCTGAGGGAACCATGCACACACATGTTCACACACATGTTCACACACTTGCACACCTAGGAGTAATATAGCATGTCCAGTTCACCTAGCATTATGTTTTTGGGAGGGACACGGGACGAACGTGTGCGACTCTTACAGACACCCGAGTTCAGGATTGAACTGGTAACTCTGGAGCTGTTGCGTGCACAACAGTACTCACTGCTCCTCCATGTCACACAGGATTAAATATATTATTGTTGTTTTGCACATCTTTAACATAACGTGGACAGTAGCTAAGCAATGATTTGATGGAATTCATGATCATATTGATTAATATTTGCTATGTTTTCAGACAACAAAAAAAAAAACTACTTCCAGTAGTGCAGAAGGTTTTCTGTTTAGGGTCGCACCAATCCAAGTGTTTCATTTTCTGTATAATTATGATACTGACTCATACTGACATCCTCACAGCAACTGACCCATTCACTCTACAATTTTCTGTTGCTAAATTATGCAGAATATCAGTGACATGACTGCAGCAGATTTTAAAACCATGTGATTATACAGCATAAATTACATCGGTGCATCAGAAAATGTCAAGTCCAACCTAATGGCAATAGTCTTTAGTCATTCATGACAACTGAATGATAAGTAGTGTTCGTGGACATTTTTGCTCGTTTTTGTTTTTAAAGTGAGATACATTCATGGTATTTACTCCATGTGACGGGTCACATCTCTGTCCGTTTGAGTATAAAAATGCTGAAATTGTGATGACTGTAGCCTGTTTCAGATTTGCCTACGGCTTTTAAGTATTCCTTTATTAAATATCCATAGTGGTTTGGTGTTTAAGGGGGCTACTCAGATGGGAATATTCATTTGCTTAAACTTCCTCAGAGCCTGCAGATATTAACAGTCCTGAGGTGGCAAAGACACCAGGGGGCAGCAGTGGCCCTGGGAAAGAAGACAGCATGCTGAATGGACACAAGGAAGGAGAGGCCAACCCCTTTGCAGAGTACATGTGGATGGAGAATGAGGAGGAGTACAACAGGCAGGTTAGTGTAACTTCTAATGCAGCTCAGGGGGTTTTATATGGGTATAAAGTTTATGACTTGACTTTTTGTGTTAGTATATCATACATGGAAAAAGCCTGTGTGGGTTGGTCTCGGGGGTCTCTCTCTCTCTCTCTCTCTCTCTCTCTCTCTCTCTCTCTCTCTCTCTCTCTTTCATAATAAAAAAAATGTCTGAGCTGTGTTTGCACCTGTGATTGTAATTTATCTTAAATTCACACAGGTGGAGGAAGAGCTTTTGGAGCAGGAGTTTCTGGAGCGCTGTTTCCAGGAAATGTTGGAAGAGGAGGATCAAGATTGGTTCATTCCTGCACGGGACCTTCCCTCTGGAGTTGGACACATTCAGCAGCAGTTCAGTGGCCTGTCGGTCAATGACTCAAATGCCGAAGACATTGCAGTAAGTTTTTTGAACTGGAACACTGAAATCAGTATAACAGAAGTAGGGGTGTGACGATACCCTTGGGTCACGATTCAATTAACAATGCTGGTTTCACGATTCGATTCTCAGAATGTTTTTAACAAAATTTTAATTAAGAAAAATTATCGTTGAAAAGATATTGTAAACGAACTGTAATACACGTTCACCATATCTTAATAATAAATAAATAAACTTATTGATTCTCGCAAAATTATGATTGAATAAACAAAGTCTTTGACTTTGTAACAGAGCCTGACGTGTTATTTTAATGGGAAATGGAGGTTTGTTTGCATCATTACATTGCTGAAAATGAGAGATTCTTTCTAAACCAGTAGTTGAGGGTGTGTGCACTGTATATGGTGTAAATAAGTTCCTCCATTCCTATGTCTTCACCTCACCACATCTGCACACTGTTGATTAGACACATGGACAGATGTCTTTCCACAACAAGGTTTCCAAGTTAAACTTTTAATCATGAAATGTTGATTTCTCCACATTGAATTGTCTGAAATGTGGAGCATCTCATCATCAAAATCAAATAGTTCTAATCGCTTTTCACCAGTGCTTGTTAGTCTTGGTTCCCTAAATATATTTGTTTTTCTTACAGATAAATAAAAGTGTTAATTTATCTAAAATAAGGGATAAAATTCTATCGAACACTAGAAGACTTTAGAAAAATCTGGTATTGTTTTACAAATGTTTGAGGAACTCACATTATTGTTTTATCTTTTGTTTTTGTGTTTCAGCGCAAAAGCAGTTTGAACCCAGAGGCAAAGGAGTTTGTGCCAGGAGTGAAATACTAGGGATCTACTGGGCTCCCTTATAGAGACTCTTATGTGACTGCTGATGGTCAGCGGTCACCCCCACCTCATGCCTCAAATTAAATTTGGTGTGTGTGTGTGTGTGGGGTTGGGGGGTGGGGGGTGGGGGTTTGATGCTCTTCTGTAAGCTTTTTATTTTTATTTGTCTCCATGTGTACCCTGGGCAGGATATTGGGGTGGGCTGGGAAATCCAAGTAATGCTCCTATTGGACTGATTCACTTTGTGACTAGCTTTCTGAGAGGCAACAATGTTATTTCCACTATTGTGATAGTGATTACCAGTTTGTCCCTGGACATTGTTAAAAGTTTCTTCTAATTCCTTTCTTTTCCCTTTGTACCTGTCTTTTTTTTTTCTTCTTTCTTTTTTTTTAAAAAGGGAGGAAATGTGTCAGAGTGGGAGGGGAAAGGGGTGGGGTGAAGAATGATAGACACAGCAAAAAGGATCATTGGCAGGTGGACCAGTTCAGAGTGTTTGGAGCTGATGGCAGCTGACTTCCTGTAAGGGATTTCTAATGTGTTTATTTTTTCTTCTTCAATTGAAGTCCTTTCACTGTGCGACTTGCATTTACAAAAATGAAGAAAAAAAAGTATAATGAAATAAAAGAGTGGGTTCCCTCTTTGATGTGTTTTGCCCAAGGTTTTATTGCATACTACTCTGCAATGACTCGATATGCTGGGTATTTAAGGCGTTTTATTGCATGAGGTATCGTATCAGAGAAAATGTAATGCACCATTAAAGAGTGTAAATTGCTAAAACTAAAATGGTGATGATGGACATGTAAGTTTCCATTCATGCTGAACTGTACTGAGGCTGTTTGTCTCAGCCCTCAGGCTCATTCAGTGGTGTATTTTTTTATATATATATATATATATATAAAATCAATTCAGTAAGGCTAAGAAAGTTTAGATGGCACTGGAAGTTACCTTTTAGCTATGGCTGTAGAATATGTTGTTTGGCATTGCTGTATTAATAAATCAAATACTGTTCTCTGTCTACTAACCCTAAGAAAAATTATATCACTATAGTGGTAATCGGGAGCAACTCAATAAGCCTGGCATATTAAAACAAACCCAGCTAATTTTTCTCAAATTTGTCACTTACCAGAATTGCAGCTAATCTTAAACCCTGCTCAGTTACTATAGCAACATATACTTATGGACAAACCTGCTCTATATCAAGCTAAGCTTGAATCTTAGCTTGATCTGTTGTTTTGGTAAAGCTGTATGATGTCACATTTCTGACAGGCTAAAATAATATTCTGGCACTATGACTAATAAATTGCTGTCAACCTAGCACATCTAATATTACACTATGCATTATGTAGTCTAACATAGTTGATGAGGGAATTACTGTTTATCGTGGCTATAACAAAGTCTGAACAGGAACAATCTTGTATTTTGGACATTCTGCAATATTCAGTCTAACTATAAACTGTTCAAATGTGCAGCGTTTCTTACATTAATAAATTAAACATTGTACTCCATGGCAAATCGCTGTGATAGAGGTGGGGTTATGCAACAGTTAGTTCTGGTCATTAATTTGATTGGACGAGCAACATTCCAAGAGTGCTTGTATTTAGTATAACCACACTGGGACATTTCACTGTTTGTATCACTCCATTTGTCTGTGTTCACTACTTGAAATTTCAAGTCTATAGATAGTTTTTTACACTGAAACTGTTGGTACAGTAGAGGTAATGACATCAGTGGTCATGGCGAACAATCCATTTTCCATGAATATAACTTTTGACTTGTTTAGATGAAAATGCAAAGGAAGACACAGCCAATTTCACAGAAAGCACCTTTAATGGGAATGTACAAATCAGTTTGGGCCCAAGCTAGCAAGTTAACGGGATGTCAGGGAGTCTGTGTTGGCATAGCAACACGTAATGCTCTATCCATCTGTGGTTTCTTCAGGACCTATTTCTGCTAGTGTCGTGGATAAATCAACCTTTTTAGCCTAAGTCAAAAACTTCAGAGACAGAGAGTTTAGTAGATGTCAAAAGTAAATAAACTACTGAAAACCAATAAAGTGTGACAGTCTGCAGAAAGTCCGAATTATCCAAGCACACAGCATTTTATATACCTTCCCCACAGTGTATACATCTTAGGCGGGGTTTTGCCTTTCCTCATTAAAAACAGACCAATCTTCTTTGCCACAATTAAATATTCATGTCTATGTGTTATCTTAAATTTGTGGAGCATGCACAGTCAGTTGTTTTTCTTGAAAAGGTTTCATGAGGACAAGGTTTCTTTTTACAAAAAAGGTCTCACTCAGAGTCCTGACCCTGACCAACACTCCCTTCTTAGGCCTCAATGAGGCTCTGTCTGTCTCTATCGGCTGTCCCGGCTGATATCTACCTCCCTTTCTGAGGCCCTCTTCCAACTCCCTAACTGGCACCTGTCCTCAAGGTTATTCACCCACAAAAGCTAATCTCTAATGCCAATTTATTGCTGTGCAGAAAAGTGCCAGCTGATACAGAAGAACATTTATTGTACACTTAAGACATAGAGTTCATCTAACTCAAACCACACTCTTAACTTGATCAAACATTGTTCTATGGATTTAGATTATGCTTCTAACTGTTGATTATACATATAGATTATGTTTTTTAACTAATATTGATTATTCGATTATGCTTAAGTAATAATTCTAAATGTTGGCTACATATTGAGTACACTTCATTAACATATCCAAATGTTAGTTAC
The DNA here is from genome assembly GCF_023375685.1 of Ictalurus furcatus. Classification (NCBI taxonomy): domain Eukaryota; kingdom Metazoa; phylum Chordata; class Actinopteri; order Siluriformes; family Ictaluridae; genus Ictalurus; species Ictalurus furcatus. The sequence continues at coordinate 28,463,787 of NC_071257.1, read as the reverse complement.
ACATTGAATACACTTCATTAACATATTCAAATGTTAGTTACACATATTGATTACACTTCATAGATATTTTCTGTACTAGCAGAGAAAAAAAATAACAAAATATTTGGTTATATTATGTCTCCAATGTCAGGTACTAAATATGAATTTCTTGTTTACAAAACAGCCGAATCACAGCCGTACTGCTATTCAGTATACTTTAACATGAAAATTAATGTTAAAATATCGTCTTTCCACTTGGATTACAGTTTGCTGTCTTCGTAGTAGATAATGTCTATGATAAGAAAAATGTGAGAGAAAAATGGTTTTCCCTGGATGTTGTTTTAGTACATTAAGCCACATTAAACATTTTAGAATGTCCCTAAGGGCCTGTTTACACCTGGTCACATCATGCGTTTTCGCTGATCGGATAGCTATCCGATTGTGAAAAGACCAGGTGTAAATGCCTTCCGAAATGCATTCGAGACCGATTTAAATCTAATCACTCAAAGTACATCAGGAGATGGTCCGGGATGCATTCCAGACAAAACTGGACAAGTCTAAATGCATCTGGTTGTTGAAACCGCATACATCAGCACTTTTCTCCACATATGTCAGAGCTTTTCTCCTCCCAAATGTCACTCACTTTAGCCACGCCAGAAGCAAAAACAACTTATCAACCGGTATAGCCTGACGGAGATGAGTGTGCCTCCTCATTAAATTTCTTTGCAGGCTGACGCAAAGATAATTGAACGTCCCCATTCGGAAACTGGATAGCTAGTCTTGTTCCGTAAAAGAAGCCAGCATTATATTTTCCCACCGGTGTTGACTCTAAGCTTTCATCCAGGTATCTCACTGGGTTTAAAGTTTAGTACTACCGATAGCGAAAATGCTGCACATAATAAGTGCTGCCTTTTGTTGTGTAATCGTTGTAGCAAGCATTTTCCTTTTCTTTTCGACTGCATTCGCAAACCCAAATATAGCAAAATTACGGTGACTGCCATTTCAGTTCAGCAGAAATGTGTATTTGCCTTTTGAAGATTGGATTCATTTCCGTTTAGCTGAAACACCTTATGTGGCCAAGTGTAAATGGAACCATTTTAACAAATAGGATAGCTATCCGATCAGAGAAAACTCATGAAGTGACCAGGTGTAAACAAGCCCTAAGAAACAGTCAGTACATTTACATGGACAACCATAATCTGATATTAACCAGATTAAGACGATACTCTGATTAAGAAACTAACATGTAAACAGCGATTACTGATTACCTTAATCTGGCTAAAATACTCGAAGTAAACACAAATTGAATTAAGACATGTGGAGTATTCCTGTTTTAGTCACATTATTGGAGTGCATTGCAGACATGTACACACCTTAATCACATTATTAACGTCGTGTGAGAGTTTTCACCACATTTTGCGACAGGACACGTACACACATGACAGTGCTCAACCATTTGAGGGCAAACAAGAGAGCAGGACTGCGTCCGAAACCACGTACTTACCTGCTATATAGTAGGTGAAATACATGTATCTCAACTACTATATAGTAGGTCAGTACGCGGTTTCGGACGCAACCCATGGCTTCAAGGAGCCGTCTCTTTGCACGTACGGCATGACAAATAATTAACTGCACTTGAAGCTTTCGTAAAATTAAAAATAAAAACACATAAACTGTATACGGTACCATAACGAAGACGAACTGTATGTCGATACGTGAAATTCTGGAGGGAACATCGAACGGCGTGGCACGGTGACGTAATGACGTGTGCCATTAATCGATCTCTGTTCTATAACATGTAAAACAGGAGCATGAAAGAAATATCCTAAAAGCAGCTCATGTAAATACCTTAATCACAATATTGTCTTATTATTGTCTTATGAATAAGGTCAATAATTAGATTACTGCTATCCATGTAAACGTAGTCAGTGAAAAGTGTGACGACATGCCCCGCTCTCCCCTATTCACGCGTTATGTTTTATTAGTAAATCGGCCTTAATACATTCTCGAAAAGTAAGAACAGACTATTAGAATAGAAACAGATTAAAGCTATGCGTTTTCGGTCACGCAAATATTCTGTATTTGAGAGAGAATTTAACCCCAAAATAGACATGGAAATGTAATCGGAGCATGCGGCTCAGCATCAGTCACTGAAACGGATATGCTGTGTTGTGTGGTGCAGTGACGTTATTTCGATACTCTGGAGGAGTCAGATATGACTTGTCGGTAGTTGGGCGGAATAAAAACTCGCCTTTTAAAGACGGAGTAAACGTCCCCATTTACAGCAGCAAGAAGGTAGATTCCATCTTCGGGCTATACTAACTCAAATCCTCCTGGCCATAACTCAAAGCTCAGACCATCTGAGCTTAAACGTGACTTAAACAGGATATGGACACCCATGTAAAACGAGGAGAGGTTTATTTACAACACCAAAAATATTCAGAGGTAAGACTTTCGTCTTGGTTTGTCTTGCTTTATTTTAGCACCTTAATAACTTTTTAAAGTAGGTCAGGTCTGAGAAATAAATCATTTTGTATATAGGATAAGTTATATAGGCCTGTATATATATATATATATATATATATATATATATATATATATATATATATATATATATATATATATATATGATAACAAATTATATAAACCTATAATAACTCAGTTAACAAGTTCTATAGTATAGAAAAACTATTGTTCTGTATTTGTAACAAATAAAATAAACTAATCAGATATTGTAACAATCTCTCATTAATGTCAATATAATTTTTTATTCCAACCAGTTACCTACACAAGAAAGGATATGAATAAATCGGCGTTATATAAAATGATTTGAGGTTCATTTTTTTCACTTTTGTCTGGACAAGTCTTTGCATTTATAGGCTGTGATGGAAAGCTATGTGCTGGTATGAAAGAGGTGTAGTGGGCTGGGTTTCTACATGTCAGGACAGAGCAGACATCCCAGATTGTTTCGCAATGTAGCACATTTTTGGTGACGCAGTTTATGTGAGAAGCCAACCCCAAACCCCCCCACACACAGACGTACATGAAATGAGTAACTGTTTATTAATTAATCCTCATATGGTTGCCACAGGTCCTCAACCATGGTCCTGGAGTAACCCCTGTCCTGCACATTTTAGTGTTATCTCTGCTCAAATCATTCCTGATACACCTAATCAGATAATTAACAGCCCTTCCCGAGTGGAAGTGGATGTATTAAAGCAAGAAAAGCAGCAAAATGTGCAGGACAGATGGTACTCTAGGACCAAGGTTAGGAAACTGAACTAAGCAAATCAGAAATATGGTCACCTTCATTTTTGGACATCCAGTTCTTCAGCGCTATGTAATTAATAAATGCCAATTGAATATGCAATGTAGATGAAAATCAGTTATAGCTATACAGATAATGCACAGACAACCTACCCAAATACTAGATAAACTTGTTATAACCTTTCTGTCATTGCATATGGATGAATAACAAATTCCAAAAGGATACATTTGACTTAGAATGAGATTTTCCTTATTGGTCTATAAACTTAATGCACATAGATAAGAATCTCAACCATGCATTTGTGTTTTTCTACAGAGTACTTTATTTTATCATTACTTGATTTAACTTGAACGAGTGTCACTACGTTGATTTCACAATACATTTTGCACTTTTGCTATATTAATCATTATCTGCACAGCTCATTTTTGTAATCTCTTTTTATATATTTTATGTATAGTATATCTTAATTATTAAAATTTTATTTTTACTGATATTTTCTTCTGTTATTTGTAATATTTATATGCTCTTATATCACATACATTTCCATTCTGGGAAGAATAAAGTATTATCCTTCATTTTACCTACTAAAAAGAGAAGCTGTAACTGTTGCAAAATTTTGCGGCCAGAGTATTAACAAGAACTCATAGCATATTGCATATCATGAGCATATTGCACCTATTGTGTTGCCAACACTATCAGTATTTCTGTTTTTACTAAACCTTGCATGTCTTTCTCTATGTACTCCTGACTCCCAATTTCCTTGGTCAGAAGTGGAAGCGGTACTGGCTAAACCTTTACCCAAACAGTCGGAATGGTGTGGCTCGACTGGCGCTAACAGAAACAGGTCCAGAACGATCCCCAGTTATTGTCCGGAAGCAGCTCGACCGCAAGATTATAAGGCTAGCAGACTGTATCAGCGTTGTTCGACTCCCTCCACACGCAGAGGCCCTACCTGGGGACAGCATGGCAGCCTTTTGTGTAGATACAGGTGAAAAGAGGCTGGTGTTTGCTGTAGAGAAAGAGGGCTGTGGAGAGTGGCTGGAGAAGATCTGTGAAATTGCATTTCAGGTTTGAACATTTTAGCTTAAAAATACTCATTGAAAACTGAGTCAGTTGTTTCGTGTTTAAACTGTTTCAATTTATCTCCCATGTTGTTTTTGGGGTCCTGGTTTCTAAATTTAACAGAAGAGCAGTAATAATGTGCCACAGCCAGTGCTACAGATGGAAGAGAATGAAATCTATGCTTCCAGAGAAGAAGGTTGGTCCTTGGTTGGAAGTTTGGAAAGTTTTTATTTAACCATATTTTACTGAATCAAACCAAACTGTAACCAAACTCTCAACATTTATTTGAACGCATTGCATCATGAATCACTAAATGTTACAACACTCTTTGAATTATTCCTTTGACTGCCCGCTGAACGTCAGTGTTCCTCTCCCCTCAGTGTTTGAGTTTCTGGTGACTGTGCAGCAGACCGAGGCATCAGTGCGCTGCAGCCTGCAGGGAACGTATTGGTTGCAGATTGGTGAAGACATGCTCATGCTCAAGGGCAATGACAGCAAGCAGAGAGTGATGGAATGGCCCTACAAGCTACTGCGCCGGTATGGAGGAGACAAGGTCAGTAAGCAGCAAGTAGACCAGTGGAAAGCTAGACACCAACATCGGAAAGCTAGGTTGACATATATATTTTTTAAATAGTTAACATTTAAATGCCTGTCATTAACTTCATTGACCACATTGCAAAGTTCCAGTATGAATTATAGAGTATGTAATTACAGTGCTTTGATCCACTCCATACCTATTTGTGTTGTTTGGTGATCAAATAATTGAAGGAAAAAAAAAAAAAAAACAGCCACTAGCAAAAATGATCATCCTACATCATACCAGTGACTCAGTAGGGCCAAATGTCAATATTGATAATATGCACCTAATGTTCCTTACTAATGCTATATTTGATAGCATATTATGTCTATAGTATAGATTCTATATAAAAAAAAAAAGCCTTTATAATCAGAGATTATTTTACAATGTTTATTTTTTTACCACAGCAAATGTTATAGCCCTATGCATCAATTTTGTTCTCTCTTCCTATGTCATTTTTCAGATGACATTCTCAATTGAGGCAGGTAGACGCTGTGATTCTGGTCCTGGCACCTTTATATATGAGACCAAGCAAGGTGATGAGATACTCCATCACATGGAACTGGCCATCCAGCAGCAGAAGAGCCTGGCTGTCACTGGAGGTAGCTCCACTGTCCAAACACCTTGCTCCCCATTGCCTAAACGACCAGGCAGTGGCAACTTGCTGGACATTCACACCAATAGCTATTCTGACTCCAGCTTAAGTCCTATGTACTCAAGTCCTGTAAGTCCAATAGGCTCAGCTGAATCAGAATGCGTCAAACCTGTAACTGGCTCATCCCAAACAACACAGAGGCATTCTGGTGAATCTACTTCCTTGCCTGAAATTGTGTACTCAAATCCTGTTGATGCTGTTGGGTTTGACAAGATTAAGCACACACAGCGAGTCAGATCACAAGTGACTGTGAAAAGCAGTAGTCCTGGTGATTGTCATAATGAGGACTTAGAACCAGTGTATTCTGATCCTGTTGATCTTCTCCAGCCTACATATAATCCACCAAAATATGCCTCTGTTAATCTTGATAAAGCAAGAGAAACACTTTATTATGCCAGTCAGTCAGAACCAGTGTACTCTGAGATACCTCATTTCACACCATACCCAGCACAGAAACACGGAAGTGTGGTTCAGAATGAGGAAGAACCAATCTACAGTTTACCCGAGGTTTGTGTAGTTCACAAAACACAGGAGGACGTTCACACCAGCCCTGCAAAAGACAATAAGCAGAACACACAAAGCAACAGGACAGAGGAAGTCATCTACAGTCAAGTCAAAAAACCAAAGAAATCCACAAAGCCTCAAGACAAGTACACTATTAACAGCTCACAAGAGATTATGTCTGAAGACCTTGGACTGATTTAAAGGAACAATTGCATTTGTACTGTTTTTAAAAGCCATTCATAATGATTATGTTATAATCATATAAGCAAAAGTTCCTATATTACTACACTTTCAGTGGAATGTCAATCATACAAGTCCTTACATAAGTTATTAATACAACCTTTTGTATTGTACCCCCCCCCCCAAGCCTCCCCTATCATGTGGCATCCCAACCCCCCCCCCCCCCCCCCCATTATTGGAGGAGACCAGGTATAATGATCTATTCTATATAAAATCTATCTATATATAATCCAATCTATAATCTGTTTTTGATAGATAGATAGATTTTTTTGTTTCTGTTTGTGTACTTTTTTAAAATTACTATACATAACTTATGATTTTTTACAATAACTATTATGACTTTTATAAAACTATATAACAGACATGTATAGAACATGAATGATCAAAAATGTTTCTGAACACTAAAACTACTTTGAACAAGAGAACTAGGCTGTAATAATGTGTACTATTTTACTTGTAAAACATGTTGCATTCCATTCGCCTTGCATTCTAGAAACATTTGCATATGAATGATGTAAATTGGGACGAAGGGCACATCTTATCCATGACATTGTTAAATATGTTAATAAACAATGAAAAGATAGATTTTTTTTATTAGCAACTGACTCTAATGTCTTGCTATGTCTCCCTCACAAGCCCACATGTCTCCAGTGACTGTAGCTTATGGAAGAGCCTGTGAAAATTCAATAACAAAATCCCATGGCAAAAATCTACAGGTTAGGCTAATTATTGTAAGCAGTCCCAAAATTAGATATCAAGAAATTATTATTTTTGTTTAATTATTATTATATTTATTTACCCTAACGTCCATAATTTGTGGACACCAGACCATCACACCCATATGTGGTTCTTCCCCAAACTGTTGCCACAAAGTTGGAAACACACAATTGTAGAGGATGCCTTTGTATGCTGTAGCATTACAATTTCCCTGAAACTAAGGGGCCCAAACCCATTCCAGCATTACAGTGCCCCTGTGCACAAAGACATGGTTTGCCAAGGTTGGAGCAAAAGAACTTGAGTGACCTACACAGAGCCCAGACCTCAAAACCACTGAACACCTTTTGGATGAAGTACGTAACGTCACTAATGCTCTTGTGGCTGAATGAGCAAATCCCCACCGTCATGTTCCAAAAACTAACGGACAGCCTTCCCAGAAAACTGGAAGTTATTATATCAGCAAAGGGGGACTAAATCTGGAATGGGATGTTCAACAAGCATATGTGTGCTTGATCAGGTGTCCACAAACCTTATATTCGTATTTTTGTCTGAATTATTATTTGCTATTCAACTGGAATCTTGTAAATCTTCATTTTTAATTTCAGTCTTCTCTCAAATTAAGCTAGCTAGGTATAGTACACTGTCACTTTTTGAACACACCCTGTTTTAATGTATTAAAGCGCACCTATTATGGGTTTGAAACATGCCTAATTTTGTTTTAAAGGTCTCATACAATAGATTTCCATGCATCCAAGGTCAAAAAACACTTTAATGCACTCATAATTTAAACTGCAGAATTAATTTTTTCCCCCCAGTGTCACACACATCTCGTTAAATGATCCATTCTAACTGATCCATTCCTAACTCCTTCTTGCAAAGAGCATACTCTGCTCTGATTGGTCAGATGTCCTAGTCTGTTGTGATTGGTCTACCGCTGTCAGCGTGTGTCGAAAAGGAAACACCCACTACCATAACAAGTAGCAGCTCCGTCTGTTCGCGAGCAGATGATGAAAACCAGAGGCGGGTTTTCTGTTACAAACCTACATAGGTTTGTACAGGAAGTAAGTCTGGAATTACTAACGACTCATTTCAGCTGTTCAGAATCGGTTCCTTCTTTTGGGAGACAATAACTCCGTTTGTTGTGCGCTTTGACACACTACACAGCTCTATAGCACACTACATAAAAGGTAATATTTGAAAAACCATAATAGGTGCACTTTAATGTATTGTGACATTCATTCAGCCAATTAGTCATTTAACAGCCATAGATGAACTACAACTGATTTACCTGAGTACAAAAATATGGACATCAGGCATTTTTAAACATCCGCCCCACATCTATTCAGGATGGAAGAAAAGATTACTAGAAAAGTCTACTTTTTTCATGTTTATTACAAACATATTTGAATTTCGTGAATACACTGTAGGCCAGTCATGTAGCAGTGTGGTTGCTGCATCAGATTACTTCAAATACAGCTATAGACCTTAATATGTTTATTGAAATGTCAAATGTTTTTGTATTTGTATTTATGCTCTACTGGCCCTCCTGTGGACTCACCCTACTGTTTCCCATTACCCCCTTCCTGCATGCCTCTTTTTCCTATTGCACTCTATTTGCGTCCTGTCAGCTGTTTTTCTTCTTTTTTTTTTTTTGAAGCAAAAAAAGTTATCCAACACCTATCACCCATGTTAAAAACTAATTAAACCTAAAATCTGGTTTTACCACCTTTAGCAGCAATGACTGCAACCAAATGTTTCTGATAACTGGAGATCAGTCTTTCACTTCTAGGACTAGGATTTACTCCTAAACTTTGGATCATTGTCTTGCTGAATAATCCAGTTGTTCTTGAGTTTCAACTTACGGAGTGAAGGCCGGACATTCTCCTTTAGGATTTTCTGCTAGAGAGCAGAATTCATGTGTCCCTCAATTATTGCAAGTTGCCCAGGCCCTGAAGCCGCAAAGTATCCCCACATCATCACACTTCCACCATCATGCTTGCCCGTAGGCATGATCCCAGCTGACAAAAAAAGGGCCGCAGGACGTCCCCTAAATGGCCTCTACGAAGTCCCCTGAACGTCCATGTGTAGGGTCCCCTTGACATCCTACGGACGTTGAAGGGGACGTTCACAGGACGTCCAGCAGCCATTTGGGAAGCTTAGGGGACTTTCGCTGAAATGCACACATTCAGTAGTGTTATGATTTACTTTATGACTCTGACGTCCTCGGAACATCCGCCACTGAATGTTATAAACCGGACCAAATGCAGACCTAAGTGGATGTTTGTGACATCCGGGGGACATCCCCTGTTTACTGGGATGTTCTTAATAACTATGGGGGCAAATACATTCTCACACAGGCCCAGTTGGTATTGGATAACTTTTTTGCTTCAATAAATAACATTATCATTTAAAAACTGTATTTTGTGTTTACCCAGGTTGCCTTTGTTTTATCGTAGATTTGGTTTAATATCTGAAACAATTTAGTATGAGATATACACGAAAACAGAAGAAATACTTTTTCACAGCACTGTAATGTATACAAAGAGGGGGAAATTTGACATTTCTTGGGAATTTACAACCATGGATATCAAGAATTACTTGTGCAATCTAATTTGAGACAGTTTTCTCTTTGGGCCGTGTTTAATTATTGAAATAAGGCAAAAAGATAAATAAATAAATAAATAAATAAATAAATGAATAAATGAATCACTACCAACTGTCTCTACTGTTACACCCTGAAACGGCACATGTGACAGGTGACATCATCTGAGCAACAAGGGATCACATGGGAATATATGACTCTCGTGATAATCCACGAAACCACATGCTCTACATGTGAAAAATGCGAAAATAAATTAATCATGTGGAGAAAAAAATCACATGTGGAAGTAACCGCGGTATAGTTGGGTTTATATTGGATATTCGCGCTTCTATTTCTCAATAAATAAACACATAAAAAGGATAAAATGTGTATTTTCTGACTCTGGAGTGGACATAGAACCGAGTACAACTGAATATATATTTAAATTTTCTCCCTTTAAAGCCACGGAAGCCAATCTTTCGGAAACGCAGGTCATCAGAGTTTTATAATGATTGAGTGAGTAAGGGACCGTCTAAAAAGTGCATGACCTGGGCAACTGTATAAGATTCTTCCAAGATTATAGTTGTCTATTTTACAGGATATCTAATGTATTGTAGTGTTAGGATACAGTAGTACAGTAGAGTGGGATGTAAGACTCACTACAAGTGCAATATTACACAAAAGTCTTACAGTTAATTATTGCAAGCAATTAAAGTAAATAATATTTTTAACACTCAGTTTTTACATTTTTTTATTCTTTTAAAATGAAAAATAATAAAAATTCAATAACTTTTTGACTGTATGAGTTACACATGTAAAACCAAATGTTATGTAATGTAATATTATTGTTACTAACTACAGCAAACAGACTTTTAAAAACTGAGCCTTTAACATTATTTATTTACATTTTTTTTAAAAAGAAAAATAATCAAATTCAATAACTTTTTGACTGTATGACACCCTTGTTTATACTTCCGCTGCATTGCGTGCACAAATCCCAAATGGACGAAGCGTTTATACTTGATGTGCTCGCCGTTGTAATATTCTTTGAAACAAAAGGGAGTGATTCGAGTAATCGTCCTATAAATCGTCCTCTTTATATATCCCTGTATTGTTCTCCTTACTCTCTCTTTTTCTCTCTTCTTTTTTTTTGCCTGCTGCTGTGACACCCTAATTTCTCCATCTGGGGATTAATAAAGTATTATCTTATCTTATCTCATCTTAAACTAGCAGGAGAAGAAGTAGAAGTCACAACAACCATAGCAATGCTTACAAACATGGCGTCTTGCATGGAGTTGCTGAATGTTGAGGAGAAATTGTTGTTTTTTGATGACGATGTTCGTTTTCAATACACTTCATTTCACTTTAGTTAATAGAAATGATACATTCCATTTCAAATATTCTTCTAGTCTCTCTTGCCTCTGTGCACAGTATACGTTCTGTCTCTGCATGTAAGTGTTTATTTTAAATTGAGACACAATGCCTAGGGGATTGGTCATCACTTTCTTCTGAGGACATCTTTGGACAAAATAGACGTAACTGTCCTGGCACCCATGGACAATTCCATATTTGGCCAGTAGAGGGAACCCTGACTGTCTATGCAGAACAACTTCTTCTTCTGTTGTCTCCCTCCATTTCATGTCTTAACCATTCTCATGTGTTTTCATTTTCCTGATTGATTATTGCTCTATTTAAGTTCCCTGGTTTTTCTCCTTAGTTGCTGCAGCATTGCATCAAATCAAGTTATGTTTGTGGTTCTTTATCAAGTTCAAATCAAGTTAGGTATTGTGGTGTATGTTGGTCACAGAGTTATTTTCTGCAATAATCCAAAATCCAATGGAAAAATCCTATTGGCCTTTTGTTGTGGGAACTGGGGAAATGCTAACTTCTGGGGTGGCCTACAAAAATACATCATCCCTGCAGGATTGACGACTTCCACATTAGGGTCCGACACTTGAGAAAGGGACACCCCTCTCTCTTAATGTGGAGATAAGGTCCATCTCGGCAGCGGGGAATTATTACATTTATGATGGCAAAGATGAAACTCCAGTCCCATTCACAAAGTGCCAGATTTTCTCTGGATAAAATTATATCGTCAGAAAACAGCTTTTGCTTATGTAGAGATCACGAGAAAACAACAGAAAAATTTTATAATGCATGGCCGCTTAGAGCTTCCGTAACCAGTGTTACCAGTGGTCATAAATTTACACGACCTACAGAACTGTCAGGCAGGGGGGCATGGGATGTCAAAGCAGAAAAAATCCTATGTAGGCCTATTTAGCGGTAGTTCTGTGTAGTGTGTAAGTATCCTCGCCAGCGACCTATTTTACGAAAAACCTGTTTATATTTTAAACAAAACACAAAATTCTTTTAAAACATCATCTTTTAAAATGTTCTCTCTTTTTTTTTTTTTTTTTTTTTTTTACCCCTAAAGTACCCTGTTTCAAAGGTGTGTAATAAATATTTTTCATTTTCTTCTGACATATTGTCACTTCAGTCTACACACTGAATAACACAGATGGTTTTGGGGTTTATTTTAGTAAAAGAGAACTACGGTATCATACAGCATCGAGGGACTGTAGAAATGTTATGCACGTCACAGTGTTTTCTCAACAATGTAATCAACAAATGTTTCAATTGTTTCACAAACATCAGTCTGTTCATTTATGTCCACAATTCTAATACAACAATCACATTCAATCATCATGCATTTTGCAACAGCATAGTTACACAAAACAGACCGACTGCATTAATACATACACGTATCATACTGTAGCTAACCATTTGATACACTTTCTTACACCATTCATATTCGCCTAAACCATGCTTACACTTCAAAATAAAACAATACAAAAGTAATTTCAGAAACAAATATTCACTTATACCACAAAATGTATACATTGTGTGTGGATTAAAACTGTAAAAAGCACGGTTCACACCAAAATCTTTAATAAACATGTCCTAAGTATTTTTTGGTCAACAAAACCATGAAACACATCCCCATGATCTCTCCCACATACACACAGACACAGACACACACACACACACACACACGTTGAGATCGATAGGGTCATAAATTAGGTGCGCCTACAGAACTGTCAGTCAGGGGAACACAGAGGGTCATAAATCATAGGGTCATCAATCATTCAGATTGACAGAAAGTGTATTATATTACTACTTATGTTGTTTTTTTTGTAAGAGGAGGGATAAGTAGCATTAATTTCCATGTCCCAAACATCAACATTAAATCCTACATTTTATTTAAAATTTTCTGTTTGACAAAGAAATAAGCACACAATATAGGATCGATTAAAAACAGACTCCAGAGTCGCCTAACCACCAATATTGCCGTTTATCCAAGAGAAAATGATTTATTTTGGGACATTAATAATAATAATAATAATAATAATAATAATAATAATAATAATAATCAGTAGAAGAGTCATCATCATCATCATCATCATCATCATTTGTGTGCTTAATCTGCTATCTGCTCACAGCAAGTGCATTAGAATACAGTATTGACTGAATTTTATAACTGGGCTGAATGGCGTAATACTGAATAGGCTATATTTCATGTAAGCATTTTGTAAATAAGTTGATTTTATTAGTAACGATGCTTGTGTTACTGAGCATTAAAGCAAATCATAATGGACACTGTTCTTTTTAGTTATGAATTCATGTTCAGCTATTATTTGATGCCTTATTGGCCCACAGCAAACTGGAAAATGGTTAATGTGGCTTCTTGGTGAAAATAAGTTTGACACTCCTGGTCTACAGTGGCTTACATGGGCGTCTCATGAATGCTGAAATTCAGGCAGTAGGAGAATGGAGGCCAGCCCAGAATACAGCATATCAGAGATCCATAGTTTTTTTTAAAGGCACTATAGGCTTTTTATTGGGAACTTTGCATATTATTACATTGGAATAACATTGTTTTTCTGAGGCACACTTGCTCACAGCTACCTCCTCTTGGCAGTCAGAAGCAAACAAAAATCTACATACTTTTAAATTCTCAGAAGTTATTCGCTCTCAGAAACAGCCAACCAGACCAGGATCAAGCACTTACTGAAAATGAATGAATATAATGATTCATTACCTGTATATAATCAGCTATAATGTATGAAATTATGAGATTAACTGTGTATTGTTCTGGTGTGTGCTTTCAGTGTTTGATTCAATCTTGTAATTTTTTTTTTTTTTTTTTAAATCAACTTTTACTAAATCATGCACAAGGTTAATGCAAAACTATCTCACAACAGGTAGTACTCCAGGTACTCCGATTTCCTCCCCCATTATAGGCTGAGTGGCATGTCCAAAGTGTCCGTGGTATATGAATGGGTGTGTGATGTGCCCTGTGATTCATTGGCACCCTGTCCAGTGTGTACCGCACCTTGTGCCCCATGCTCCCTGGGATAGGCTCCAGGTTCCCCGTGACCCTGAAGAAGGATAAGCGGTATAGAAGATGGATGGATGGATGGATGGATGAAGTGCCTCCTGTGTTTTTCTTTTTGTTTGTTTGTTTGTTTCTAATGTCAGATCCATATTGCTTAACCTCGTTTATAAACTGTTCAAAAGCTGGCTTAGCTTTAGTCCGTTTTCAACACGATACTTCCTAAGTAAAATAAACTGTAAATACTGTATGATTAAAAAAACAATACTTTTGCAATCAATATTATCATGTAGATTCCTTCCTGTACTGTGACAGACATCACGAGGGTCCTCGACGTCACTACTACAGGGCAGACGGAAGTGCTCGTGACGTCACCGGCGAACTGCAACAAGACGACGGTGTTGCAACAATACGGTTACATTTGATCATCAAGTCCCTGTTCGGTCTTTATTTTGATACTACCAGGGAATCAAGCGAAACGGCTCCTTTTCGCGTACAGTGAAAGAAACGTCGGCGGTGTGTCGTTTCAGGTGTTTTTCATTATGTCGAATCGTCTGGCCTTTCAGACTCAGCTAGCCTCCATCATGGAGGTACTGGCGAATGCAGCCGTGGCAGAAATCTGTAAACTGGTGGACGATGACTACGCGGTGATTAATCTGCAGATGTCTCAGTGCCAGCGCGAAAACAAGGCTCTGAAGAGGAAACTTCATCTGATGGAGCTGCGAATGGCACGAGGTTACGCCGAAAGGAGAATCCGCGAAAGCTCAGGAAATCGCTCCAGTAGAGTCCAAGTGAGCGCAAATCTATCAGACAAATACAGAGCTCCTGTTGCTGGTACGTACCGTGATATCTGTGTGGAGGTAAACAGTACGGGGCGTGCTGTTACAGGGAAAAAAAATCAACCATCCCGAAGTTGATTATTTTCCTGTAATAATCGTCCTGAAGTGTTTTATCCCTCTTATAGCCTACCACAGCAATTTTAAAAGGGATTACATTTTTTTTAATTAATGGAGCTTTTTATCCGTTTATAGTTACACAGCAAAATCCCCTGTGTTGATTTAACACCCATAGTGTTGAATTTACATCCTACAATGTTTAGCTATGTAAGTCCATTGGACACAAAGGAACACTCTGGGAGTTCATTCAACTCTAGGGATTGTACTGTGTACAAGTTAATGCCACACACGTTAGTTCGTGTTATTATATTTATAACCGCTATAAACAGTAAACCCCTCACCAGTTTCTGTCGCTGTCTGTCTTAAAGTTAAAAAACGCAGTTTGTCATGTTGTCTTCTGTCCTGAAGACTTTCCAGTAGGGCTGGGTGATATGACAAAAATAACACATCAGGATAAATCACGATACAGTAGTAAAATAAACCAAAAAAATGTTGAACTGACTTTGATGTTACTTTTCTTTAATGCCAACAAAGACATTTTAGGTCAAATCAATGGCATCCACTCAGGACCTTGTAATTTTTAAAAACGTTTTTTAAAAAATACGTCGTCATAACAACGATGTCTCGGAAAAGTGTAACGCGTAATCATTTATCACAGTATCGATATTATATTGATATATCGCCCAGCCCTATCTTCCAGTACTTGGAAAGTTACATTAACGTCTCCTTACACTAAGCTTCATTATATTAGCGATTATACATGTTCTTTGTTATAACAATTTTAATTTGTTTTAATTAGCCTTGTTTTATGTATGTTGTTCCCCGAAGAGGTCCCTGTAATTGAGTTGTTACTGTAGAAACCATAATACGTTAATATAAACCTGTGATTTGCCTTGCAGCTGGCATTTCTGCTTCTTATAGAAAAAAAAGTTATAGAAAACAACTTCTAAGCAGTCAGATTAAAAAATTCAGCCCTGCTGTGGTATAAGAATTTGCTTTGTTTTTACACAGGTGTATTCTTCCTTGTAAGTGCATAATAGTTGCGGCATGTTCATTACATCCTGCTGTGTTTGGCTTTTCTGTTCCTAGACATTTTTCCAAATCAAGATGAACTCTATGGGAGGCAGTTAAATGAGGATGCTTGGAGAGATGGAGAATCTTCCAGTGCAATTGTGCCAATTGGGCATCCAGTCATCAAACGTGATGAGAATGGGGTAAGCAAAGGTTGCACAGCCTGCACAAACACACAATTTAACTTCATTATTTAGTTTAGTACTTGTGTCAAAGCATGAAAACATCACAAAACTGTGGATGAAGCCCTGTTGTGTATATATAACTACACTGCATTATGGTTTATAAAAAAAATATATTTTTTTAGATGCAACAATTATTGGCACCCTTTTAGTCAATACTTTGTGCTACCTCCCTTTGCCAAGATAACAGCCCTGAGTCTTCTCCTATAATGCCTGATGAGGTTGGAGAATGCATGGCAAGGGATTTGAGACCATTCCTCCATACAAAATCGCTTCAGATCCTTCAAATATTGAGGTCCAAGCTGGTGGACTCTCCTCTTCAGTTCACCCCACAGGTTTTCTATGGGTTTAAGTCAGGTAACTGGGATGACCATGGCAGGACCTTGATTTTGTGGTCAGTAAACCATTTTTGTGTTGATATTGATGTAAGTTTTGGATCATTGTCCTGCTGGAAGATCCAACCAGGGCCCATTTTAAGCTTTCTGGCAGAGGCAGTCAGGTTTTCATTTACTATCTGTTGCTATTTGATGGGGGGCCATGATGCCATGTATCCTAACAAAATTAGCTATGGGCATGAGGTACTTTTCCATATGGCTACCTCTCTGTGTGCTCCAAAATCATCTCTGGTGTTTATTGCCAAAAAGCTGTATTTTGGTTTCATCTGACCATAGAACCCGATCCCATTTGAAGTTCCAGTAGTGTCTGGCAAACTGAAGACGCTTGAGTTTGTTTGAGGCTTTTTTCTTGAAACCCTTCCAAACAACTTGTGGTGATGTAGGTGACTTCGGATTGTAGTTTTGGAGACTTTCTGACCTCAAGACACAACTAACTTCTGCAATTTGCAATCTTTGATCACAGATTTTTTTGGCCACTCGAACCATCCTCTTCACAGTGCGTTGAGACAATATAGACACACGTCCTATTCCACGTTGATTCATAACATTTCCAGTTGATTGGAACTTCTTAATTATTGCCCTGATGGAGGAAATGGGCATTTTCAATTCTTGTCCTATTTTCTTATAGCCACTTCCCATTTTGTGAAGCTCAACAACCTTTTGCTGCACATCATAGCTATATTCCTTGGTTTTACCCATTGTGTTACCTCGTATTTATACCTCTGTGAAACAGGAAGTAGTGATTGAATAATTTCCTGTTCCTAGTCAACCAGGTGTACTAAAAATTGTAAAATCAATGGGAATATACTTCAAATATATTTTCTCATATCAATTCATAGGGGTGCCAATAATTGTTGCGCACACATATATTTAACAAAGTTTTTTTTGATAAACGTGTGTTGTGCAGTTGTTTTATACTCATGAGAGCAGAGTATTTTTGTGAATTTTCTTTAACAAAAGATCACAAGCTTAAACAATAAAGACAATTTTTCACAGCCTCTTTTGCTCATATTTACCAAGGGTGCCAATATTAGTGGAGGGCACTGTAATGTGTATATTTAATAGGATAACCAATAGTGGTTCAAAATATTTGAGTGATTTTCATGCTCAAATACACTTACTAACTTAGTCATGAAAATCACCCAAATGTATTGGACTTTAAATATTCACCACCATAAGACATATGATTCATGTCATCGTCAGTTGATCAGCAAGATAAGTCTTATGTCTGTAATCTGTTATGAATCCTTGTAGTTCAGCTTCTGGTGTTTTCTCTCAAAAGCATGAAGACTCCAGCCAGGCAGGACCAAACTCTGTACTTGTTAAGGCTGAGACATCTGATGAGGGGCACACACAGCAGCAACTATTCATTCGAGAAGATGGTGAGTAAATGCATTAAAGATTTTATTGGCATTTATAAATATCAATTATTCTGTATTTAATAATGATATTCAGAGCTTTCTGTGATTTTAAAATAAAGATAACCAACAGTGTTTAAAAGGAATAGAGAAAAAACATTACATCATAAATCTAAAAAACTGTTACATAGAAGCACATGGTTATAACCTATTGCATCTATCTCCCACTGTTTCTCAGGAGTGGCAGAACCTGTGTGTGAGGGTGTGGAGGCAGATTATGGTGCTGCTCAAGTGGATAAAGTGGATGGTCAGAACTCCAGGACACGGCACGAGGCTTTGGAGGTCAGTGGATCTGACAAAGTGCTTAAATCTGAGCCACAGTTTGAGAACGCTGAGGGGTTATCCCAGGAGCCCTTGGGAGGACAGGGACAGGCAGAGTTTGGTGTAAGTGGGGAGTGCGCTCCCTTGGGGGAGCTATTTATGCAAGGGGGAGACGATGCGGACCCACAGCAGCCATCTTGTTCTTACATGATGAGTGACAGTAAAACTGAAAGCCAACATGAGCATCTCCCACAGAAACCAGAGATCATAGAGGTTGAGTCTGCAGAGGAAGGGGATGACGTCACTCTTTGGGACAACAGTAAAAAATCAACAGTACACCATGCCTTGCAAAAGTACCCCACCACAAGAATAGAGCACCTTAATAATTTTAGCATGCCCTCATCCAGCCTATCACGGTTGACCAGTGACTTTCCAGTGATGGCATCAACATCTTCAGTTATACCCGAAGTGGATAGTTGGCAACATGCCAAAGGCATTGGTCTATACCAGCCAAGAATTGGACAGGCAAGACACGAGCGAGCTCAGAACGAGAAACTCTTTACTTGCAAATATTGTGGAAAAGCTTTCAACCGCCCAAAGAAGGTGGAGATCCACCAACGAATCCACACGGGTGAGAAGCCATTCCGCTGTAACACCTGCGGGAAGCTCTTTGCCGAGGCTGGAAACCTGAAGAAACACCAGAAAGTTCATACAGGGGAGCGGCCTTATAGCTGCACCCAGTGCGGGAAGGCATTCGCCTGGATACGAAACCTCAAAACTCATCAGCAAAAATACCACCCTGATATGCTCACAGCAGAGGAACTACTATCACTTGGGCCAATCAACAACTGACCAAAATGACTTATGGACATGTAGATGGATCAAGCTGCATGCAACTGTGGGTTTTTTATAGTATATTGTTACAGATATCTGGAATACTGATAAGAAACATCAGCTCTGAATTTGGTCCAACCAAGTATTTTACAGTATGTACTGCTTGATTTAAATGGGGTTCACTTTTTCCTTTTTTGGTCTTTTTTTATTTTTATTTTTTATAACTCACAGGAATTTACTCCACTGAACTAAGTACCCCAAATGTGGATCTATAGTTAATGTCATGCCCATATAGAAATGGATTTAGAGGCAGCTATTTGGAATTGTATGACTCCAAAATAAACTTTGATTAATCAGTGCATTTGTTTGCTCCTTTGAGGGGAAAACTGTTAGTTTAATTGATTTTGTAGAAATATAATTTTTATTATATTTCCGAATTAGTATATTAATATTGTCCAAATAGCTTCAGCTGAAACTCAAGACTGTCCATTAGGAGAAGAGGTAAGAAGGGATCTACACTGGCGTTTGTCTTACCTTATCTAACTGAGAAATCATGCTTTGTAGAGTACCTCTTAGTCAACCAAAAAAGTACTTGTAACATTAAATCACAACTATTTTGCTACTATCAAAGATTATTAGCAAACACTGGTTTTATTCAGTGGTCAATATTCAATAAAATGCGACTTTGTAGAAACATCCGAGCATGAGTATTATTGTGTGTTTCAACTATGTGCATTTTGTAGAAACATTAACTGGGAGTACAGTGTGAATATAAAGATATGTGTTAAGCAAAAATAATGGTTTTAACTGTATACCTGTCCACACAACAAAGCCACAAAACATCAACCTTCCACTGCAACTAGCTAACAGTACAGTGCTAGCTCTAACTTGACTCAGTTGTAAATACTAGGCGTGCCATAAAATACATACTGGTGAATTATACATGCATGTGGTAATGTGGTGTATCTTTTCAGTTGTTTCCAAAAAGTGTATTAGCACACTTTACCTTATGCTTATTATATAATATATTAACCTAATGTTAATTAGAAAGTTATTTACACAGTAATTCAATTTGGAGCATACTACAAAAATGTTGCTCTATTACAATGCATCTGTGGAGGCTGATCCTGTCTTGGGAAAATTTTTCTAAATGCATTACATGACAGAAATTATGTAACACACACACCAACACCTACTTAATGGGCTGTTACATTGATTGTTTGTGTATGTAACATTAGGCCTCTGTGGTAATGCTCAGTCTTTGTGTTTGTGTGTGTGTGTGTGTGTGTGTGTGTGTGTGTGTCTGTGTCTGTCTGCACTATAGCACCAAAAGACAGATGATGAAGTGCCAGACGTGCTGTTCATAAAGGAAGAGCATTCAGAGCTCGAACAGCAAGAAAGCCAGACACATGGTGGCATGACCCTGCAAGACGGTAAGTCGAGGCGAGTGAGGAGAAGTGATGAACTATAGTAAACGGACCACACACCAGACTCGATTTCTCAGTGTTTAGTCCTGGATATATGCGAGTATTGGGCACGAATGAATGTGCATGAAAATCTATGCTGTAGATCAGCCTAACTGCCCCATGTGTGGTGCTGATACCCAGGCAGACTGGATTGTTTGGGCTGGTACATTAAGCATAAAGCCCTTATTTGTAAAGTGTCTTACTAATTGCATACTCAGTATATTCAGCTTGGTCTGCTGAGTCAGATAATTTGGCTTGAGTCAACTCTTTGAGCTCCTACATGGCTTATTACTATTTTTTATTATTAATTTTTATTAATAATATTATTTCTATACTGGACAAAGTTTGCAGTCTTTTGACCAGTGATTGTTGTTCTTTGCTTAACTATTTCTGACATGGATACCTAAAAATTAATAAAGCAACCTTCTAATTAACAAAATAACATTTAAAATATTACATTTAAATTTTAACATTTACAAAATTGTAAAAGTAAATGTGCAAATTTGCGATGCTTCATTAAGAGTATTCATCTTTTTTTGGGGGGGGGGGGATTTCAGAATGATTATATCATAACCGCCTGATCATTTTGGTTTTTTTTTTTTTTACATTTAATAATTTAACCAGTTTTGTTACTTGCCATAATGAAGTGAAACCTAACACTCATTGTCATGTTACTAGAAATTACATATCCTCCTTTTTGTGAAACAAACAAACAAAAAATAAACACTTGCATTCTACTGTAAATTGAGGTTTTGTCTGTTCCTCAGGATTTGTGGAGTCCAGCACGGACGTTTGTGCAAACAGAGTCTCTTCCCCACCTGTGCAGATCACATTAGCTCTCAATGTACAGGAGGTCAGTGTGGATAATACAGTGCTAAAATCACGATGTAGCTGAAAGTTCAGAGTTCTGTACTCTTCCTCACACATACAGAATCTACATAATGCTTAATTCATTTTTCCTTAACACCAAAAAGTTGTGTACATTGTGGGGTTTTTTTTTTTTTTTTGCTTTGTTTGTTTTTTTTTTTTTTTTGATCAAATGAAAGACTGACTATTTTGTCCTTTTCAGCCTCTCGAGTTGGAGTCATCCCTTGCGAAGGGTCAAAGTAGACATCAAGAAGAACACCAGGGAACTTCCAGTCAGTCAACAGACAAGCAGATTACTATACATGGTGAGTAAAATATCTGTGCAATGATAATAGAAAAAAAAGGTTGTTTAGTCACCAATTTCATATAGTACTCATTTAGTGACCTTTAAGGAATTGATTTCTTAATTTCATGTTTCACTGGTGTACAAAGAAGATAAAAAGTTTTCAAGGAAATGATTAAAATGAGCGACATTACTGATGCATTTCTCCTGTTATCCGGATGTGGTAGACTCCCAGACTGCTGGGTCTCTGTGTTCACGTGAGCCAGTTCTTCCTCAGAGCGATGTCAAAGTGTGGGATATCTCCAGTTCCCAGTCTCATCTCCAAGGGTCAGATGAGAGCGGCAACATCCCACTTTCAAACCAGAATGCTCAGAGAAAAAAGGTAGTGTCTGTCGATATGCTAGGAGCGAATAGTACACTGTATGAAAGAGCGAAGGAGCCGGAGAGTTCTTTTCCACGATGGACTGCAAATAGCCCTTCTGACAGTCAACCATCTTGTTCATACATTATGGAAGTAGAGCAAGACCAAGACTGTGTTCTGATACAATCAGGACCTGTGTCTGTTCGGGGAAGGCACAAAGGGGCTGCATCAAACAGGCTTCAGGATCCCAGAGGGCTTCATAGGGTGGAGGAAGAGTGGAGTACAGTCACTGCTTCAAGCCAAGCCCATACTCAGCAGTTCAGTCATTTCAACAGGACTCGATTAGATGCAGCAAACCGAGCAAATCTCACTCAGGCTGTTCCAAACTTACCACATCCTGCAGTTTCTCTCGCTGGCCTTCAGCTTCCAAGGCTGAAGCAGAAGGGCAAGAGGAAAAGTTATATCTGCAGGTACTGTGGAAAGGCTTTTACTGGGCAGTCTAACTTAGAGGCTCATCAACGCATCCACACTGGAGAGAAGCCTTTCAAGTGTGAGACCTGTGGGAAGCTCTTTACAGAAGCAGGAAACCTGAAGAAGCATCAGAGAGTGCATACTGGAGAGAAACCGTTTGTGTGTAATCGCTGTGGGAAGTGTTTTGCCTGGATCTGTAATCTCAGGACACATCAGCAGTCTGCTTCCTGTGGGGGGGTGTAAGGAAAAAAATCTGATTTGATCACTTTTACTAAAAAAAAGTTCAAAAATTCACATAAAATCTGTGTGCTTGCTAAAAATGGCTGGACAGGTGGAATCCAATAGATCTAATAGTTACTAATAGATAGTAACTATTAGACAGTGACTAAAAGCTTATTGCCCACTCCTAGTATGGACGAGTGAGGATGAACAGAGTTTCAAGTTAAGACACATGGTGCTTTCCTCTATATTGGTTCGGTGCCTTAATTGTTCCCTGTAAACTTGGTCTGTTTTAAGATTTCAGAAATTGCAAACGCCATTCTACCTCTTGAATTTTTCTGCGGACGAAAACAAAGCAATATGTTTGAACCAGATGGAAGAATATCCGATTATGATTCAGTGCTGGAACATATTCAGCAAATGATGATAGCAATGTACCATGAACTCCAGTGTATGCTGACTCATTGTAAAATAATGAAACGAATAAGATCACATTAAACATTGGAAGCATTTGTAAAACAGAAGTGAACTTTGTGCACACTTTTCAAGTTAGGCTCTTTGCAATGTAAATGGGAAGTGGTGTATTACCAAAAATGAACTATAGAAGTCAGTTACACACTTATTAATTAGACCACAATGCTGTTGAATTGTCAATCCTGATTGGTCAGAAGATATTGAATAATTTTCTATAACCGGTTTATACCTAGGTAGGAAAGTAATTTTCAAATCACAGGTTTACATTAATGCGCTCCTTCTAATACGTTATAGTTTCTATTGTAATAACTTACACAGGGACTTATATGGAGGACACTACATAATCTAAGATTAAAAGGCATGTTATTTAACAAAGAAAATTGTAAAATCATTGATGTGGTGATGCTTTCCGTATGATTTAATTTTTTTAATTTAACATAAGGAACGTGGCTACAAGTTTGTGGACACCTGACCAATACACCCATATGTGATTTTTGAATATCCCATTCCAGATTAAGTCCCCTTTTTGCTGTTATGATAATCTCCACTCTTCTTGGAAGGATTTGATCATTCAGCCCAAGAGCATTAGTGAGGTTAGACACTGATGTAAGGTGTGAAGTATTAGTGTTCCAGTCAGTGTTCCAGTTTTTCCCAAAGGTGTTCAGTGGGGTTCAGTTCAGGGCTCTGTGCGGGCCACTTTAGTTCCTCCACTTCAACCTTGGCAAAACATGTCTTCATGGATCTCGCTTTCTGAACAGGAGCCCTGTCCTGCTGAAAGGGTTATTATCAGTATACTGTGCCTTTGGGACTACATAACAATTAAAAAAAAAAATTAAGATTTCAAGATATTCTTTGAATATTCACCATATAAGACTTACACTTGTATTATGCAACGGCTGGGCAACATCTTGTGACTCATAACACGTTATGTCAACCTTGTCATGGACAAATACAAAGGTGATAAATTATGTTTCTAAAGCATTATAGAAATGATAAAGTCATGTTCAGAGTGTTATTGTGTCCCCTTTTCAACAATATTTCTTATGGCACCTAAAAATCTTTTAGAATTATGTATTTTATTGTAGAATTAGTTTAATTCCTCACTGTATCTGCATCAGACGTTTTTTTTTTCTCCAAAATCAAAGTAATCTTTAGAACAAATTTGTAATATTATTATTTGACTCATTGTTATTTATAAGAAATCAACTATAATGTTGTTGTTGTTTTGGAGTTTTTTTTTAAGCTGTGAAGAATTATTGATTTATTTAAATAAAAAATGAAGATGATGGGGTGGACAAGGACATAACAGGGTGGACAGAGATAAGACTGAGTTAAGTAATATATTACATTGTTGGAACAAAAGTAAACAGTTGTGATTTCATGAGAACATTTAGTGAATTTGCAATATAAATATAAAGAATTTGAATCTCAAGGTTTGCTCCGCTCATATAAAATGCACTGCAGGTTCTGACTCCACCAGAACCTCTTGAACACTGCCGATGATAGAAGCCCTTGGTTAGTATATGAAGCCTCTAAGTATGCTACAATCAAACTGATTATTGACACAAAGTAAGCTGATTTTAATGATGTAATGATGTAAAATGTTTGCTCGGCTCATAAAAACTCGTAGCAGGCTCTTACAGGAGCACAAACCTTTGAACATTAACAAAACCCCTTGGCAAAGATACGAAGTTTAGAGTATGCTGCAACCAAACTGATCATTGACAAATAAAGGGAACTGATTTCACCAGTTTTAAAATTATTCAACCCAGTCGGTGAGGAAGCTGAAGCTTGGTTATCATTAGACCATCCAACAGGAAAATGATCCCAAGTCCTGGAAGATTCTACAGGGCCATCACAGTCACCTAAATTGCAACTGTACTTCCAAACTGACAACTCCTAATGGATGGCGCATCTGTTGACGGTTTTAAGATTGCACCTATTACTGCAATCTTAAAAGAATGAGAACAAATTTGGACCTCTTGGTTCCAGTGAAGGGAAATGAATGAACAATAGTGAAATGTATACATTAAACTGAATAAATGCCATACTGTATCCTATAAAACACATAAACGGTCATAAAAGAAACAAAATGTTAAATATGAACATGTCCCAGCTCTCGATTCTGCTGAAGCCTATCTCCAGCTTTAAATCACCATGTGTTCATTATGTGCCATATAAATCTGTGTAACATAGGACCCTGAGAACATAGATACGCCTCGTTGTAATACAGCATACGTGTGCCCTGTCCCAAATGGCACACTCTGCCCTTGTGGCCCTCCACCGAGTCCACACTTTAGTGGCGTCAGCTAATGCGACAAGGGTGATGGGGGTATTAAGGCTTTTGGGACGGGCTCGACGTTGTGATGCCAGAAAGACGAAGATGTCGGTTGTTGTTGTTTTCACCAAAAAAAAATTTAATCATAAGATTAAGTATTGCTATTCACATACCAAAACACATATAAAGTCTCAATAATAATAAAAGTTTAAAAAATATGGGAAAGGATTTAAATTGTGCCGTATTAATAATACTTGAACACTTATGATTAGGTACATACAATTGGGTCATTCAGTAAAGTATCAGCCTGCCATATAGATTCCACATTTATAATAATTTATAAAGGATATTCTGAAAGTAATGAGTCATAAATACAAAAACAGCATAGTTTTTATCAGGTAACCACTGACAATGGTCATAGTCTGAAGTCCCATTCCATTTTAATTGACTATAATTTCATGTTTTTTATCTTTACACTATACATTATGAAATATTGCTAAAAGTTAGAGCTATAGTTCAATTACATTGTTAATTATGTCCACATGAAGTGCTTCAAAGTTTGTTGCAACAGTTTGGTGAAAAACCACATACGGGTGTGATAGTATGGGGCGTCCACAAACTTTTGACCACATAATGTAAATATGTAAGGAGTCTTGTGTGTCAGTACTCTGTAGCTTGTAGTTTGTAGCTGTTATCCTTGGTTCCGACAGCCCGGCTAGCTCAGTCGGTAGAGCATGAGACTCTTAATCTCAGGGTCGTGGGTTCGAGCCCCACGTTGGGCGCAGGAATTATTTTTCAGACTTTTGATCGTCAAAGCAACCGGTATAGTCCGAGGGTTCAAAGAAATGCATTCACACATTTGGAAAATAACTTTCGTCAATACATTTTAACAATTTTAATAAGCGTACGAAAGTAATAGCGCTCAAGCAGCATGGCAATGATAGGTCCCCAAACCCTTTTCCTGGATCCTACCTACATTTATTATTGTTTTACACTTATTTATGTGCTTATAAGACACCAGATTCAATTAATCAGCTGATAAAAATATCCCTGAGATGGACAGTTATGTCTTTGTTTAACATTCTACATTCGTTTTTTCAGGACTGTGCTGAATATTTTCCAGACATTTAGATTAAATAATGACTCCCAACTGGTTAGGTGCTATTTATAGTTGAATTGAGAACAAAAGGAGCGATTTTTTATAAACTGAAAATTATGCAATTTTAGCAGCGTCCTCACTTAGTGTGTGTGTGTGTGTGTGTGTTAGCGAAGTAAAACGCAGTAGCGCCCTCTGGTGGTACCGCATTATCATCTTTCAGCTACTTAAAGCTTTAAAAACGCCAAAGCGTCCACGTCGGCATTCCTTAATTTTCCACCAAAAAAAGGTACCACGACATAAATTCATACATTAAAAACACACATCAAATTAAATGAAATTGCTGAAAACAAGTTGGATAGCAGAGGATGGTTTCGATCCATCGACCTCTGGGTTATGGGCCCAGCACGCTTCCGCTGCGCCACTCTGCTGTCGGGCTCGTGTTGATGTCAATATTGTTTTCTCGTTTCTAGTTCTTAGCGCTGAGCTGAGCCAGATCATTTGGCTCAGCTCAGCAATAAGAGACGCCTTCGTTTACCCCTTCATTTACTGTCATTTACCACTTAAGTTAATACTTCATCCAAATTTAGCAATGTTTTGACCTACGATTAGTATGGATTACTATGTGTGTACATATATCACTTAAATTATTATATTGTACTTTAACTGTACATAATTTTGAATTATATAAGAACCTTAAATAATGTAAGCGATATAATGTCGTCATCTGAAAGATTTCTTAGAACGATTTTATCGAACGCGGTTCAGCCAGTCAGATTTCAGAACATAGACCGGCCCGTTTTTAAAACACAGACTTTATCCAGAGATTAAAACTTACATTCCCTGACCGGGAATCGAACCCGGGCCGCGGCGGTGAGAGCGCCGAATCCTAACCACTAGACCACCAGGGAGCGCTGAAGAAATACAGGCCATTAAAGGTTTTTAATACATATTAATTCAAACAAACAAATATCAGGGTTGAACTGCTGTAGTATCGTTTTAAAGTGAATTCTAACCACTGATACTTTACATCCTCATCTTCTGGGAGTTGTGTGTATTCATAATCAAGTCTCTAATTCTTAATCTCCTTTTTCTGATGAGTCTGATCTCGGTCTGTATAAACTGCTTAACCAAATGGCCGATTAGACACAAGAACAAAGTTCACCCAACCACTTTTTCCATGTTGCACTGTGTGTGTATAGTGTAGTGTAAACACACCACACACTGTGATGACGTCACTGGGCTATGGGCGGTCTTTGTTCAGTTGTACTGTACAGTAGCATGTTGCCAGTTCTCGATGGCTCTTCAAAACAATTCCGAAAACTGTTCCAGTGTTCAATTAAAGTAATCAAATATAGGAACTGTGTCTACATAGCACATTCATAACATGTTGCATAGTATGGTAATTTTTTACCAGTCTGAAAAACTTAGGTCTTTTTCAGACTGTGGTGAGATTTTGGTCACCCAGGATGTTTTAACCACATCAATACTAGTCTGAGTATTGGTGCATATAGGAAAATGTACTGTTTCACATCACATAATATAATCTTTTTAAGGGTGAAAATGGTCTTAGCAGGAAATTATATTTTCCACATTTGTACTAACAACAAAAAAAAACAAAATGACAAACTTATTTTTTGTAAGTGGTTACTGGCTAATTCACAGTTGGTTTACAATGTTACACAGGGATTTAGAAAAGAAAAAAAGGGGGAAATGATTAATGTGCACCCTCTAATGATGCAACATAATATCCGCAATTATTTAGGGCAGAAAGGCAGATTAGAAAATAATGGCTCCGTCCGAAATCACGTACTACCTTACTACCCAGTAGGCGAAAAGCAGTACGCCAAAGAAACAGTAGGCGAGAAATACCCGGATGGCGTACTGCTTCCAGCAAGATTTTGCACTACGCGAGTCAAACATTCCCATAATGCAACGGGACTGGTGCGGACGAGCTCAAAAAAATGGCAGAAGACAGCGCATCGCTCTTTTTAAGTATTAAACCTTTGTTAAACAGGACTTGTTTAATAATACCCGAATAAATTGTTAACTTGTTGAAGGTTTAAACAAGAAAACAGTTGTCACAGCGTTTAAATCCTTTTTGTGAGCTCCATCATGCCTTAACCGGCCAAGTTAATGACAACGAGTTTACCTCAGCCTGTTATTACTGCCCACAAAGTTACTAATTCAGTTAACTTTCTTGATTTAATCTAGGGGCCCCTTTAAAATTTTTGTGTTTATGATGACGTCGAAGGTCACATGACAATGCCAACATGACGGATGTTATATGTCCGGGATTGTGGTCATAACTCACTCACGCGCGCGCGCGCGCGCGCGCGCGCGCGCACACACACACACACACACACACACACACACACACACACACACACACACACACACACTTTGATTTCGGACGCACCCAATGTGTGTATTGCAAAACGTGACTTATATACAAGCGATCATTAACCCCAAAAGTGAATCAGGTGCAGACCATCATGTGATGTAATCAGGTGAGGTGCAGTGGCTGATGGGAATTATAGTCTCTAGACCTTGGGCCTGTACCATAAAGCTGGTTTATGTGGCTAGCCAGGTAAGTTATAGTTTAGTTTTGCCAGCCCTGGGTTTTAGGTACCATGAAAATGGCTCGGCTTTCATAGTAGCATAGTACGTTCCATGGCTGACCTGCTCCGTGGGCGGGTTATGTTCTGGGTAAGAGAACGCAAACCCAATTTGGACCAATCAGCTGTGAGCAAAGTGACATATGAGTGACGCAACTAATTCAACTCCCCAGCGCAAACTGTAAGAAGAGAAACATTTCAGTAAAACAATTTACATTTATATTAAAGTAAATTACATGAAAGATGTTGCGTGTATAAGTGTTCAATCCGTTTATTCTCATTGAGAGCCTATAAAAGTAAAGTCTTGTTTTCCACCGGAAGTATGCACACCTGCTCTTCGCCATGTCGGACGCTATTGGCTGTTCGGTGCCGACGTCACGCGTTTATGCGCACGAGCTCGTGGACTAATCATAGTTTAATGATCAAAGCCTGAGTTGACAGAGAAAGTTGCTAACCAGTAAAGCCTGATTGGATCGGTTTGATTTTGTCAACTCGAAACTAATCCCGTAACCCTGAGTTGGTTCAACTAGCTTCATGATAGAGAGCGTGAGTGAGTGAGTGAGGGTGTGTGTGTGTGCGCGCGCGCGCGCGCGAGAGAGAGAGAGAGAGAGAGAGAGAGCGAGAGAGCGAGAGATATCTGTAATCCGTAATCCAATCCACAACAGGCGGCTCTGGATGCAGGTCTTAATTCAAACTGAGCAGGAGCTGCACTTGAACCCACTTGTGTAATCAATTGTTCTTTGGATCTTGAACCTTTACTGGTGGAAAAAAATGCTGTGTTTTTTCATGTAAAAAATATTTGTTTTATGTTAAAGAGGTTGCTTTATTGGAGTTGTAAGTAATAAACTTTGTATTTTTACCAGCTACAACTGATTTTTTTTTTAAAAAAACCAAGCAAACAGTAGATTACATCAGTGCATCACACACAATTTCCTGTAACAGTTTATTGTTCCTTTGTCTGTATTCACTGGCTGCTTTTTTAGCAGTTATATATATATTGTTTTGTTTCTTTTTGTTCTCCATTGCTGTGATCCACCACTGAATAATTACAGGTGACAGAAGATTATCTACCTGCTTTGGGAGATGACCTTGTAAGCACTTAAAGCAAGCCATCCATCATATCCTATCTATGTCTAGGTCTTCCTTTCTCTATATTTGTGTGAGTTTTATCTTGCTTGAGGAAAAATGTATATTTAGGAACTATACACTTTGGCTTCACCAGTCACGTGTATGTTTGTCTCATATGCTCCAGCTTTGTTGCAGGAGTTTGTACAACAGTTACTGTATGTACCTGTTGGCTACATGGCACTATTTGAAGTCGGATAGGTGGAGCATGTGTGTGTGTACCTGCTCCTTCCTTCAGATTGTTGAGACCCAATGTTTAGGGTTTTCTTGATTAGTTTCTTTCATACTGGTGGTATTTTGTACAGGATTGGTGCTGTTCTGTAATTACCTGTTCAACATTTATGATCTGTTCATTCAAATGTTTTATATGAAACACATGAAACCACTTGGTAAGAGGCACCAAGAAGAAGAGCTGAACTGTATTGTATTTATTATTACATGAAAATGATGTTTGTTTTTTGTGCATATACCATAGTTTTTAGAGAAATGAAAAAAACTCCATTCTCATATCTGTTGTACGAGTTTCGTTTCCATTGAGGTGAGTTAAATTTGAAAAGCTGTTTACAGTAGGTCTAATTAAATCTGGTGTTTTTAATTATATTAATGGCACTGCAGTAATTTGTTGGTTTATAATCGCTGTTTATTTAAAGAAAATACTTTTTACAGGTTTGTGCCAGTATTGTACAATAAAATGGCTGTAGTAATAGAAAAATGCTATATATATAACACCCCTTAGTGTTGTCACATGAAAAGATATCATCAAATATTTACAAAAATGTGAGGGGTGTACTCACTTTTGTGAGCTACTGTGTGTATATATATATATATATATATATATATATATATACACAGTAGCTCATTTGATGATATCTTTTCATGTGACAACACTAAAGGAATGACACTTTGCTACAATGTAAAGTAGTGAGTGTACAGCTTGTGTAACAGTGTAAATTTGCTGTCCCCTCAAAATAACTCAACACGCAGCCATTAATGTCTAAACCGCTGGCAACAAAAGTGAGTACACCCCTAAGTGAAAATGTCCAAATTGGGCCCAAAGTGTCAATATTTTGTGTGGCCACCATTATTTTCCAGCACTGCCTTAACCCTCTTGGGCATGGAGTTCACCAGAACTTCACAGGTTGCCACTGGAGTCCTCTTCCACTCCTCCATGACGACATCACGGAGCTGGTGGATGTTAGAGACCTTGTGCTCCTCCACCTTCCTTTTGAGGATGCCCCACAAATGCTCAATAGGGTTTAGGTCTGGAGACATGCTTGGCCAGTCCATCACCTTCACTCTTAGCTTCTTTAGCAAGGCAGTGGTCATCTTGGAGGTGTGTTTGGGGTCGTTATCATGCTGGAATACTGCATACTGATCATGCTCTGCTTCAGTATGTCACAGTACATGTTGGCATTCATGGTTCCCTCAATGAACTGTAGCTCCCCAGTGCTGGCAGCACTCATGCAGCCCCAGACCATGACACTCCCACCACCATGCTTGACTGTAGGCAAGACACACTTGTCTTTGTACTCCTCACCTGGTTACCGCCACACACACTTGAGACCATCTGAACCAAATAAGTTTATCTTGGTCTCATCAGAACACAGGACATGGTTCCAGTAATCCATATCTTTAGTCTGCTTGTCTTCAGCAAACTGTTTGCGGGCTTTCTTGTGCATCATCTTTAGAAGAGGCTTCCTTCTGGGATGACAGCCATGCAGACCAATTTGATGCAGTGTGCGGCATATGGACTGAGCACTGACAGGCTGACATCCCACCACTTCAACCTCTGCAGCAATGCTGGCAGCACTCATACATCTATTTCCCAAAGACAACCTCTGGATATGATGCTGAGCACATGCACTCAACTTCTTTGGTCGACCATGGCGAGGCCTGTTCTGAGTGGAACCTGTCCTGTTAAATCGCTGTATGGTCTTGGCCACGGTGCTGCAGCTCACTGTCAGGGTCTTGGGAATCTTCTTATAGCCTAGGCCATCTTTATGTAGAGCAACAATTCTTTTTTTCAGATCCTCAGAGAGTTCTTTGCCATGAGGTGCCATGTTGAACTTCCAGTGACCAGTATGAGGGAGTGTGAGAGCGATGACACCAAATTTAACACACCTGCTCCCCATTCACACCTGAGACCTTATAACACTAACAAGTCACATGACACCGGGGAGGGAAAATGGCTAATTGCACCCAATTTGGACATTTTCACTTAGGGGTGTACTCACTTTTGTTGCCAGCTGTTTAGACATTAATGGCTGTGTGTTGAGTTATTTTGAGGGGACAGCAAATTTACATTGTTACACAAGCTGTACACTCACTACTTTACATTGTAGCAAAGTGTCATTTCTTCAGTGTTGTCACATGAAAAGATATAATCAAATATTTGCAAAAATGTGAGGGGTGTACTCACTTTTGTGAGATACTGTGTGTGTATATATATATATATATATATATATATATATATATATATATATACTATATATATATATAGTATATATATATATAATATAGTGTATATATATAATATAGTGTATATATATATACTATATTATATATATATATATATACACTATACTATATATATATAGTGTATATATAGTATAGTGTGTGTGTATATATATATATATATATATATATAATATAGTGTATATTAATATATAATATAGTATATTAATTTATAATATATAATATAGTGTATATATATAGTATATATATATATATATATATATATATAATACTATATATATATATATACACTATATTATATATATATACTATATTATATATATATAATATAGTATGTATATATATATATATATACTATATATTATATATATATAGTATATATATATATAATATAGTGTATATATATAATATATATAGTGTATATATATAGTATAGTGTATATATATATATATATATATATATACTATATTATATATATATACATATATATATATATATATATATATATATATATATAATATAGTGTGTATATATATATATATATATAGTATATATATATATATATATATACACTATATTATATATATATATATATATATATATATATATATATATATATATATATAATATAGTATATGTGTGTATATATATAATTAGATAGATATATAGTACGGCAATACTTTTTTTAAAAAAATATTCATTACATCTCTGGTAACCACAGCTGCCAGCATTTGACATGAAATACACTGTAAAATGATAATGCACAGTAATATGACATATTTAATGGTAATATATTAAAAGCAAACAGTGTGCATTTGTTAATGTAAATAATGTTAATTTTACACCAAAAATATGGCTATTTCAAAATGTGCAAAGATTTAGGTAAATTAGGAAGTGCTGTAGAAAGGAAATGGAAACTGGCTATCCAGGCCCTTCTGAACTCAGTTCCTTCCTCATGGTGTGTTAGTTTGAAAGTTTAACCTGTAAATGAATAAATTGGCCAACTTGCTGCAATCCCTTGTGATAATTAACTGTGATAATTAACTTTGAAATCTTAACAGCAAAATTGCACCTTGAGATTCATCTATTATCAGACTATTTGGCATTACAACAACACCTGATTATTAATTATACAGATTTAACAGGTTCAGACTGTTGGCTAGAGTGTATTTGCTTGTGTGAAGAAAACTGTGTAATTACTTCTGAACACCAAGGTTTCAACTGAAGGAGAATTTCTACATTGTAAGTATGTGAAACACATGAGAAATGCTTATAGTGTGTTGTAAGAAAGACACTCGAGACATGAGTGTTGAACAAAAAAACATGCTTTATTGATTATTTAAAAGCATAAAAACTAATAAACATGCAATACAGCTATTATAAAACTATATTAACCTATACTTTAATATATTTATTATTATTTACAGATATTAGTACATTTCATACTACATGACTCTGATTGTAAGAATGTTTACATTATTTTATTTAAGGTTAGATAAATTATTTCTGGCTGTAACCTGTACGATAGGTTAATATTAATGTGCTCCTTCTAATACATTATTGTTTCTATAGTAACAGCTTTTACACAGGGATTTAATCTGAAACATAATCTGAGACTAATAATAAATGGATTAAAAATTAATTGTTTAACAAAGTAAAGCTTATAATCATAAATGTGACTTTTTGTTTTGTTAGGAGATAGTTATTTAACATTTATAGAAGGAGTCTCGGTTACACTTTCATAACTATAAACCATTAAATTGTGTGAGGATTTGTTCATTGATAAATTAAACATTGTTCTGGTTGGCAAATTGCTGTGGTATAAGCAGATCTAAAAAACTTATATATACGTATTTACATGAATATACCATAACAATTTGATAAACCTACACATTTTATCCATTTAAATGTAATTAATATACATTATTAATTATACATTATTTATATAAAAAAGACTAATGCTGCAGTGTAGGGGTTAAATACAAATCACTAATAATAATAATTAAAAAAACACTACTGCAAGAGCCTACAGGTGAAATACTTATCACGAATAAAATAACAACAATAATAATGATAATTATAATAAAATAATAATAATAAAAGACTACAATCTAGGTGTTAAATACTTACCACTGATACTTACTACAAATATTTTGACAAGGTGGTGAGAGTGAGGTGATGAATATGAGGTTTTAAAGATCATAGCTCTCTCATAAATATTGGAATTAAACTAGAAAGGATTCGGACGGGCCTCCTGATGTATTCCTGCTCCTCCTCAACAGGATTCACATGCTGCCTTCTACTAGAGGTGGCTTCTTCATTGTCCTCTTCATCCCTCCTCCTCCTTTGGTCAGGAGTCAAAATGTGGCCTACAACATAATGCTGACCAGCCAAAAAGTCAGTTATGTTGACACTGATGTGAGGAAGTAGGAGTAACAGAAGGGGGTGGGCTCGTCGCAGTGGATGGACGTCTTAAAGGAGATAGCCTCCTCACTGGGGTTGGTCTTACAGGAGATAGCCTCCTCACAGGGGTTGGTCTTCTTATAGGAGATACCCTTCTCACAGTGGTTGGAAAAGCATTTATTTTCAGTAAAAATGAATAAAATATTAGAAAAGTGAAAATAAAGTGCTTAATGACTTTACTAATAAAGTGTTTATCGGTTAGGGGTAGGTGTAGGGAGGGCTTTATTGTCCGAATAAGGTGGTGTAGAGGGTTGAAATAAGACATACACATAATAACACCACATAATTTTATTTTTTGTTTTAACTTTATTATTTTGTGGGTCTACATTCAACAGTAATGCATTAGAATAGTTCATTTTGAGATTAGATTTTCAGTTAGATCGTACTCCTTTGTTTAGTCCTATTCTACACTATTAACCTTGCATTTTCATGTACAGTAGACCTTCATAACACAAGGTGGCGCATTGGCAGGTAACTGGAAAGGGGATTGCGTTATCAAATGCAGAAGAATGAATGCTGCAGCAATAGTAAGCGCCAACAACGTGGTCTTCCTTTTTTATTTACTATTCAGTTACTATTCAGACATCCCACCCCAACGCCATTGACAGGGTGGCAACAGTGGCATCCATTTAACAATTTTAATAAATATAGTCATTTACACTCAATGTTATTACTGCATCCTGTTAATGTACAACAATACTTAGGTGCAAATAGTATCTGACCTACAAGACATTGTGCCCAGGGGCCTCTGAATTCTTAATCCAGGCCTGCCCCTGCAGCTGGGTATCAATTAAGGGAAGAAATTAATTAATTAGTTGTGTGTATTAGCACTGCATTACTGCACAGTAGTGGCCAATGTAATGCTACCTATTTGTTACATTTTAGGCTAATTTTATTACAAAATAATTTGAGAGGGCTTGGCTATTTAAATAAATTGTCATTGTCCTTTTCAGCTGGCTCTGACACCCCCAAAGTTTTTCTTCTATATAGCCCATTAAAAATACAGTACTGACAAGCTAACTAGGGATTATCCCAAGCATGTATTTCTGTGTTCAACCAAATGTGCATGACTGAATGTCCAGCTAGCAACATTTTTGTGAGTTAAGACATGAAGTTATCCACTTGACTTGAACAAAACACGTGTAACTGTCTCTAAAATGACAAACGTCTCCTTTATTAGTATCAGCAAGAAAATGTAAATTATTGAGGAACATTAGTTCAGTGGAAATAGCTTTTTTCACCCACTTTTTTATTGTTATTTTTTTTAAAACCTTAGGTATACATAAGATTAGGCTAAGCAGCAAAATTTGCTTTCTGGATTATTATACATGAAAATGTCAAACACACATTTAGAGTAGCCTACAAAAACAATCAAATGTTTTTGGTGCTTGGTGAAAACATAAAGGAGGATAGATTATCTGGCATATTTATGTTTATGTTAAACTGCAGGCAAGACAATATTTTACTTTATTGTAATTCACAATTGAAAATTTTTATCTCATCTGAGGCAGATAAGGACAAGTGTTTGTCAGTGCAGAAAGATGGGTATTTACAAAATCATCTTTGGTCCACTGTCATCATCTCTCCTTACCATGTCCCATTGTCCTCTGATTTCTTATCATCATTCTCCTCGTCCTGAGTAAATGCCTCTCCCTCTGTCTGTTTCCTCATTTCTTTACTTTGTCTCTTCCCAAGTTCCCTCATCACACGTGGCATGAAGTTGACTAAGAACAGAAGGGAGGAGATACATAGCAAACAGAAGACAGCTCCAACTCCAAATACTAACTCTCGGTTTTCAATTTTCCCTCCTCCGTTCTCAACATCAGGAGAAAAATCCACTGCATTTTCTTCATGGTTGGGTGTCAACACTGCCCGCTCCAAATCATCCCAGGCAATCATGTAATTGCTTGTATTTTCATCATAGTTAGTGGACTTAGGGGTTGCTTGTTCCTGTTCAAAGTTACGATACACATTTGTGTTTAACTCTGCAAACGTATCTGATGCATCAGTCATCTCAAAGTCAGAATCTTCACTTTCTAGAGGCCAGAGGTCTGTATCTAGGTTCACCCTTATCCAGCCTGATCCTTTGGCCAGTCTCCGAGTCCAACCTCTCTCTTTGATATCATCCATCTCAATGTGGGTAGACACGAGCTCACAGGTGGAGACCAGAAGCTCTGCTTTCACAAGTGGCCCTCCACCATCTCCTTGTGCAAGGACACGCTGCAATGGGGCAGGTGTTATTGCAACCACAGACTCAGCCAGTGAGGATAAATGTAGAGAGAAAGGTATTTCACTAAATGCAGAGAGCAGATTGGCAGTGTCATCACCAAACTGTAGCCAAACACTAAAAGAAGCTTCCTGAGAGACAAGGGTAATTGGGAAAAAGAAACAAAAAAGTGCAATTGTAGAGAAAATAACAGAGTGGGAAAAGAGAGAGAGAGAGAGAGAGAGAGAGAGAGAGAAATTTGTCATAGAGAAATCAATCTAGATTTTCAAGGACTGTGGTTGGAGTGTCACATGGTGATTGGACATGCGTCATACTCTTAAAGAGATTTCAAATCTCATTCAATGTTTTTTATGAAGACATTTGAAAAAGGGTCTTCAAGATTATGACACAAGCTCAGTCTTGTAAATGTCACTTACTACTACTAGATATTCTAAACCACTTGTATCTGCTTGTACAAATGTAACAACTGAAACTACGAGTACTTACTTGTCCGTGGTTATAGAGTGTGTTATAAGAAGTCACAGTTGCTATGATGACAGAAGGATTTGAAGAGCTTGATTTGACCGACAGACCAAGACCACCCACTAAATGTACAGAAAGGTCACCAGGGGCCACAGGTTCAGAGGTCACAATGACATCAGCAGTGCCAAGCACCCCATCCCACTGACTAGATATCACCTGAGAAAGAAGGAGAAAGTTCTGTATTCTAAAATTAGTCTAAAATTAGTATAATGAATTTACCCAAAATGCAATAATAATGTCATAAGAATGTTGTATGTTTCATGGTCAATTTTTAGACTTATATTTGTAGATACTAACATTTAGTGAAGTAAATCCAGGCTCTAATCCAATCACATAATTTCGCTCATGAAGAGCTGCGACACGAGAGTTCTCTATCCTCAGGCAATCATGAACCAGGTCTGTTACATCCACAAACCAGTCCGGTGATCCAAGCATGTAGGTAAGTTGTCCCTGGGCTGACTGGGCACTGAATTGTGCAAGAATCTGTACGGTGGCCCTTTGATAAACTGGAATGCATCTGAAAGAGAAAGAGGAGGGCAGACAACAGTAGAGAGAAAAAGACAAAGGAAGACCATTTTAGTTATGCTAATTTTGCTTTCTAAATATACCAGAAACAGCTTGAGGTTAATTGGCAATAGGTCAGTAATATGACTGGGTAATAAAAGAGTATCTTAGAGAGGCAGAGTCTTTCAGAAGTAAAGATGGGTAGAGGTTCACCAATCCGCAAAAAAAATGCATCTACAATTTGTGGAACAATTTCATATTAATGAGATTAACATGTTCCTATAATGTTCCTCAACGTAAAATTAGAAGACTATGAATATCTCATCTTCTACAGTACATAATATCATCAAAAGATCATGCAAAGAAGAAGCCATATGTGAACATGATCCAGAAATGCCATTGTCTTCTCTGGGCCAAAACTCATTTAAAATGGACTGAGGCAAAGTGGAAAACTGTTCTGTGGTCAGACAAATCGAAATTTGAAATTCTTTTTGGAAACCATGGACGCCGCATCCTCCAAACTAAAGAGGACTAAAGAGGACTAAAGAGGACTAAAGAGGAGAGGGACCATCCGGCTATTTATCAGCACTCAGTTCAAAAGCCTGCATCTCTGATGGTATGGGGTGCATTAATGCCAATGGAATGGACAGCTTGCACATCTGTACACAAATGGTACACTTCCTCAGTTTAAACATTTTATATGTTTTCTATATTCTACTGTGAATAACATATGGGTTTATGAGATTTGCAAATCATTGCATTTTGTTCTTATTTACATTTCACACAGTGTCCCAACCTTTTTTGGAATTGGGGTTGTAATACTGGTGTATTTTAAAACACTTATTCATTGTTTCTTAAACTTGTATATTTATTATTCCAAGGATTGATGTGTACCTGCTGTCTTTGTAGTAGCTCCAGCCCTCAATGGGGCTCAGGACAGTGTCAGAGAGAGAGATACGGAGAGGAACTACTGGAGCCCACACAGATAGGCATAAAGAACCTCTGAGCATGCCCAGAGAAAACTCCACCTCTACACAGGTACTGCCCACCCCGGATTCACTTCCATCAACATAAGCAGCAGAGCAATCACTTGATACCTGTAAAAATGAGTCCTGCATTGTAAGCACATGCAAGATATCAGCATATTTAAAGCATTTACCTACATACACTTCACAGCTAATGTAGCCTCACAGATAATTATTTTTATTTGCTGTAATGTGCTCTTTAAAAGTATCAGTTTACCTTGACAATGTCTTCATTGGCTGATTGACAGTTTACTGCTGCGGTAATATCTACTACTTTGCCATCCTGCCCAACCGCTAGTACTATGACTGGGAGGGAAACTGGTTGGCTAGACAAGATGGCTGTGTTCATTATTGTGTTGCTCTGTTAATGTATGAAAAATAAAGAGTACAATGATTTAAAGCCTTTCATAACAATGATCAATTCAGGTTATGTATGAAGCCCAAAATCACAAATATGTCCCAGTGGATTTTACAGGCCCTTAACTATCAACAAACCCTAGATCCCCAGCCTTATAGAAGACAATGGAATAAACCCAAGAAGACATTTCCTCCACTTTGAGGATGTTTGACGTGGGTAACTAGCTATAGTCTATGCTACATTAGTAACTTACCACTGTGATGGGAGCAATGCCCACTATCTCTCTGTCCACAAAGGAGAAGAAAGTTGTTACTGCCCCATGTGTTGAAACCAGTCTGTTATGCATTGTGTCCTCCACCCACCAATTTACTGGAACTGTCATTGCAACTCCAAAGCTCCTGTATAAGCCTTCAACTGAGAGACAGGCCACCAGTTGCAGAGCCGAGGTGCTGAGCAAGGTGATGGAGAGATAAATCAATAAATAAATTGAATGATTTGAGATTTAACAAATAGTTGACCATAAATTTAGATTGTATGAATGCAACTTTTTCACTCAGTAAACTCAGAATATACTGCACAGAACTAAAAAGGGAAATAATGTAGTCAAAGACCAAGCAACATTAAAAACTGCATATCACTGCTAGCACAATACTACATTCTAATCTTTTGAATTAATTTCTCAGAGAAATATATATATTGGAAACATTACACATTCACACTATTACATTATAAAAGCTTTAAACCTTACCCACTTATGTCCCGAACAGTACCAGTTCTGTGAGAGATTATGGAAATTGTGTCATGTTTGGAGCCTGATGTCTTCTCCACTTTAACAGCCCACAGGTGAGAGATTTTGTTTGGATGGGCTTGTAGTGACAGCAACCCTTTCTTCACTTTAAGCCTGAGCAAAAAAATAAATAAATAAATAATGGGGAAAAAAACCAACCAAAGCATTGCAGCATTGACTGTAAATTTCCAGACTGAAAATTTGATTGATCTAATATGTGTGATTCTAAAGATAATCAATCGTACTTCACAATGAGGAAATCTCCACTAAAAGTCGCCCTTAGATTTAATGAGACTCCAACTGGTTGTCCAGCTTGCACAGGCCCCTTGTTATAGTAAATCAGTACATCTGAATTCAGCCATAGCTCATCCTGTTCAAGTTCATTGGAGCAGGAAAAACCTTGCATTGTTTTGTTACTTTTGGTTTCTTTATCAGGAAGAGCCAGAGATGCAATGTAGTACAGTTTTCTCTGTGACTGTTTGTCCGCCACACATATAGGAGGTGACATCTTGTGGTTGGTTTCACTGCCAAAAGAAGAGTAGTAGAGCTGGATCATATCAGTAAGGATTCCAGGTTTCGCCCTTAGAGATGCTGGGAAGTTTTGTCCCCATGGGCTGTGGTTACGGGATCGGGGTCTGTTTGGATGGCGTTGTCTGAATCTTTGGCTCTGGTGTGGTTGAACTGTCTGATCAGGCTTAAACCAGTCTTTGGGTAAAGTCAGGGTGACCACACACAGCCCTAGAGGAGGCTTTTGATGAACATGGTGCAGGGGACAGATATTGGAAAGGAAAAACAACACAAGTATAAAAGAATGTTATCTTTTTATATTACAGTTTTATTTTTTGAATAAAACTATCAATACAGTTCAGTGACTCTGTCACATTGTGGCTTCTGTAGCAGATCCTCTATTGTGGCTTATCTAATCATTAATTTGTGTAAATTATTTAGCTGAGGAGAAACCAAAGACTAGCTACAGTGCTATAGGTATAAGTTCAGAAAGGGGAGAGCTTTCAGCAGGCTTTCATAGCTCTTTCAACTCTATGGTCTAATTTTTCATCTCAATGTTCTAATTAATGAACTGCCAACATGGCTTGTTTAGATATAAGTCAATGACAAATACAGAATGTTTATAGACAAATGTATAATGAAGTTTGTGTTTATTATCGGCATCAAATTCAAAAATGACATCTTTCCTCTGTTCAGTGGCAATGGCGTTAGTCAAAAGCAGCAATGTACAATACCAATATGAATTGTCTTACATATTTCTAGTCATAAACTAAACCCAATTGGTTAAGCATTAAAAGGTAACTGCTAACATCATTCAGTTATGTTATTTGCTCACAGAGATCTTTGTAAGCAAGGAATTTTATATAAAGCTTGCCCTGAATCTTTAGCAATACCTGGGCAATGCAGGATGCTTTCTGTTCTTCTGTCTGTTTGAAAGCATGAAGGCTCATACATGTTCTTCTGCTTGAGTCACCTTTCATGTGGAACAACACTCTGACTGTAAAACCTTCCCCTCGTTCAGCTTCCCACTTTTGTTCAACTGTTTTGGAAAGCAGGTATGCGACAGGAGGTACAGAAAACGGAGCTAAAGGTTCAGAAACAAGCTGGAGAAAAAAGAAAAACAGGGGAAGATGAGTGATGGGCAAATACTTCTTTCAAACTCAGTAAAGGTTGAAATGAATTATATTTGAATATTGGAAATGTACCTGAGTCACAGAGTAAGGACCAAAAGAAGCATGGAGGACTGGTTTAGAATCAGTTCCTACAGGAGGCATAAGCAGCAGAGACTGCGTAAAGGAGAAAGGGCTGGAGTTGGTGAAGAGGAGGCTCAGATCAGCCTGAGACACATTGAGAGAGTGCCATGGGGGAAGGACAGAGATTTGGACTGGGAGGGAGAGAGAAGGTGGAGGCTGGGTCTGGGCTTGAGTTTAAGGAGGTGGAGGGAATAGAAAAATTGGAGTTCACATTGGTATTGATAAGATAATTAAACTCATATTTTTAGTAAAAAATTTGTTGCAAAATGTTGAATCTTTCTACTAACTCCACCAAATTTAAAATCTCAGTGCTATATCTGAGTTGTGGATGTATAATACTATAAATATATAGTGTCCTCAAACCGGCAAAGAGACTCTATTGGGCCCATGAGAAATGACCTTAATTTCATTAGTCTTTGGATTATGCCTCACAAGTAAACACAGAATAATTACATGTTACTTTTAAATGTTAAAATGTACCATGAATTCATTTGTCTTTGTACAGCACTAGTAAATTCAGTCATGGAATTTCTGGAATGCCACTGGTTTAAAGTCTTTTAATAATTTCACTTTCAACCTAATTATGGCTTTGAGGAACCAAATGCTGGCAATCCAACTACACACAGCCTGAGAGGAGTCTTTGAGTGAAATTGGAAGAGAGAACAGATACCAGACACAAAAACTGACATAAAGGAAAATAATATATCAAATGCAATGAGGACATCATGACAAACAGTAGGATCTTGTCAAAACAATCCATTAATTTCCTCCATAAAATTCATGTACATGGTAATCATGGTAAATTTGGATTCATTAAATGAACGGAAGCAGACAATTACAATATGAATGGAAGCAAATGTGGTTGTTATGTGCGAATAATTTTTTTTTGAACTTACAGAGCACCACAAAGCAGCAGAGGATTATCAGTTTCATGGTCAGTGAGCTACATAGCGCTCCAAAGATTCCAAACACAACCATCACTTCATCCTTAAAACAACATGAAAAAAAATTATCCTTCCAATCCAACCCTATTTGTAAAAATTCTACAAATTTTTGTCATATATTCCTGAATTTAGTTTTGCTGCAAAATCACAAAATATTTGGTAATTATATTGCAGAAAATGGATAAAGGATCACAGTGAAGAGTTATTGTATGTTTACTCTGGCTGGAGCAGTTAAGAATAAATTTATTTTCTTACCTCATTTGCTTGGTGTCTCCAGAATGTGAAATATTCGTAGAACGTAAAACGTAGAATTTTGGCCTCTTCCATCAGGCATCTTGACTAATTTAAAAGCATTTTCTCTGTGGCATTTATATTATATATTATTTTCTCTCACTATGATACTGAATTATACAGCACCCTTTTGCCCGTGCTTCCAAAATGTCTAGTTTTGTTAA
Source organism: Ictalurus furcatus (assembly GCF_023375685.1). Taxonomy (NCBI): domain Eukaryota; kingdom Metazoa; phylum Chordata; class Actinopteri; order Siluriformes; family Ictaluridae; genus Ictalurus; species Ictalurus furcatus. The sequence goes on along the minus strand of NC_071257.1, from coordinate 28,419,976 downwards.
AAATGATTTTGGAATTAGTTCTCTCCATTTGTTAATAGAGCGGTTTAAGTTTTTGTCTTTCTAATTCTCATTGATCTATAGCGCTTGTGCTCTCTCTCTCTCTCTCTCTCTCTCTCTCTCTCTCTCTCTCTCTCTCTCTCTCTCTCTCACTCACACACACACACACACACACACACACACACACCCCAGCACAATGGAGATTTATTCATTTGAAATGGTAAATAATCCTCTCTCTTTCTCTCTGTTCCAATTTGCTGTCATCCCTCCCTTTCAATTCTCATCCCCCTTTCTTGTTTGTTTATATATATACAAGGAGATATACAATGAATACAAGGAAACTGTGGCTCCTCCAGAGTGAAGATACACTTAATAAATCCAAAGCTAAATGAATCTTTTAACTCACCTATTGTCACCATCATGTTCATGTTTCAAAAGTTATTTATGTGTTTTACAGTGAGTGAAAGTAAGAATTGTGACACTTTTGTCTTTGTTATTTAATATACTTCCAGTGTATATCCACTTCAAATTTACATGCATAATGTATTTTGACTTTGGACTTATAAATATGTATAAACAAAGCGTAAACTAAACTGATAGGAAGAATATATATATATATATATATATATATATATATATATATATATATATATATATATATAAAGAAAAAAATATATATATAAAGTAGCCATCATGCTAAAGGTGAAGGAGCTTCCTGAAGTTCTCAGGTACAACGACCTTATATATCCCAGTCACTACAATTGTACTACATTGTCACTACAATAATACGTACGTGCAAAGTTCATGGTACTGCAACGAATCAGGTGCACCACACAAGAATTCACAACATGCTCTCAGACTAATTATTAGAAACACCAGCAGTCACTCAAGAAGAGTTGCAGAATGACCCGAAAGCAGCAGGAACAACAGTTACACAGAGCACAATATGCAGTGAACTACACCACAATCATCTCTGTTCCTACAACCCACGCAAAACTCCTCTGCTGAAACAGAAGCACAGAGATGCATGTTTAAAAGCATCTAGACAAATCAGAACTTTTCTGGAACAATATACTCTGGTCAGATAAAACAAAAATTAAACAATTAGGAAGCATCTGGCATTGTTTATGGAGGATTTTAAAATTGCAAATCTATCAGAGGGACCCTTGTAACCTTGGGGAATTGAAGACGCTTTGGAATGGGCCAAACCTTAACCTGTTGCAAATAGCGCATTACGTAGACGTCTCGAAGCTGTAACTGTAAACAACGGCTGTGCAACAAGGTACTAATGTTATTCATGTGTGGTGTCTGAATGTTTTTTCCCTATTCGTTTTGTTTTTTAAAACATCTTTGTGTATGCATGTTTTTTTTCTTCTTCATATTTATAAGTGCAAAAGCAAAAGACATTAGGTGGGTAAATTGGAAGTAGAAGTATATTAAATAACAAAAACAAATGTGTGAATACTTATTTCCCACCACTGTAAATTAACAAATATAGACATCAATTAAATTTTAATCTTTTAATGTTTGATTTCAGTTGGAGGTTAGTAAGAGGGCAAAATAATGCATGATATGTTAGTCATACTCCTGTTAGCATGTTGTGTGTGTAGCCAACTGAATTCAGATAATGTCTTCTCCATTAAAAGGGAGGTGAACATTCCTATTTTACCCTTATGTACACTATTCACCCTCTTTCCCCCTAAAAAAAAAATCTCATAATAACAGGATTGAGTAGATAAGAGAAGTACCTAGCTATGTCAATAACACTGTACTTAAGGACAGTGTTCGTAAGCCTACATGTGACCTAAATAAGTCCTATATAACAACTGACATGAATCTACTTCTAATGGGTATCAACGGTCATGAAAAATGTTGTAACACTTTACATAAGCGCTTTTTCATAGTGCTACATTATGCCAATATAAGCACTTTCAAACACCTGACATAAACCTTAATAAACATTTATAAGGAGTTTTTAAAATAGGAGTTAGTTGATATATTTAATGACAGTTGGAGTGAGTTTGACGTTTTATTTTACTTATGTAAGAATAAGCCTTTATAAATGCTTATGCAGTTTCATTTTAGTTTATGTAGCCTTATGAACACCGGCCTTAAGTGACGGGTTACCAAAGAGGAGGTCAGAATATTCAGATTTAGATTCACTTCAGCTCAGTGATAGAATAGAAAGAGATTAGAGACAAAGAGCTTAGTATAAACCTATAACATTAAACCACACAAAGCATCCACGCACTCAGGATGTCAGACTATCGCAATCATTCTCCCACACACACCAACACACTGATAAACACAGATGTCTGCTGCTTATTCCTTTGTTCATATGTACTATACCTCCATGCTTTTGGTGCCTCTTAACTAAAACTGCACAACAAACATTTTTTTTAATCTATATGGCACCTTTGGTCTTGTAAAAAAAATAAAATGAAAACAACATATTTAAACAATTAAAGCATAAGAACATACAACTCATATTTGTGTTGCAGTACATGCATGGAAGGAATGGATGATGGATGGATGTGGAGGAATTTATTCGCAGTGCTAATCTCTACATGTAATCTGTTGTCGGCTGTCATTGTGCTCTGCTGCAACCTCATTCAAACTATAGCGATAATCCGCTTTTCTGACTTGAGGATGAGGAAGAGATGGCACTGATCCAACCATTATGTGTTATAGGTGCATTGCCATTAAAGAAAAGTTATATTCGTTCACAATAATATAACTGCTGTTGTAGATACATATAGAAATTGCACTATCCAAGTTCAAATAAATTACAGGAAGCTGGAAAAAATTGGAAATTTACATTATAAGGTAGTCTAGGGGTCCCAATGCTTTTCTGGGCAATCTGGTTTCTTCCCCCAGTCCAAAGACATGCATTGTAGGCTGATTGGCATCTCTAAATTGTCCATAGTGTGCGAATGGGTGTGTGAATGTGTGTGTGTGAATGTGCCCTGCGATGGGTTGGCACCCTGTCCAGGGTGTACCCCGCCTTGCCCCCCCCCAACCCCCAGGAAAGACTCCAGGCTCCCTGCGACCCTGTGTAGGTTAAGTGGTACAGAAAATGGATGGATGGATGGATGGATGGTTGGATGAATTGTGATTATACATACACCAATTTCTCCTAAATTTTTTAAAAGTATTTTTCAAAACAAAGTATTTTTATAAAAGTTATTTTAGTGACGTCACACAGAGTCATGGTGTATCTACAGCAGCCTTTTTTACTCAAAAGGTCTTGAAATATTATAGGGCACACAGTGGCTTGGTGGTTAGCACGTTTGTCTCACATCTCCGGGGCTGAGTACTCAATTCCCGCCTCCAGCCTTTGTGTACTGAGTTTGCATGTTCTACAGCAATGTGTATCTGCAATTCATTATGAAATGATAAATAATTAATTATATATACCCTAATTTCTTTTGATGTTGTACAGTCTTTTTAAGTTATTTTAGTCACCTCACACATATGTGTATCTGCATCAAAACACATTTCCTCTGTGTGTACATGTGTTTATGATATAATATACATATAAACAGATACATGGGAAAGATGCTGAAGCACAAACATACATTTACAATTATCTATTAAAAATATCCTTAACCAAATATCTCTCTCTCAAAAGTCTTAAATGTTTCAGTATTCATAATGCTTTATATCAACAATGTCAACAAAAGTTAATTTAGTTGCCTAAGCTGAGGATGGAAAAGGATAAAGGGAATCAAGAAAAGCCTACTCAACAATATGTAACATGATTAGAAAGGAAGGAAGGAAGACAAGAAATAGAAACGAATGGACTAAGAGAAGATAAATGAATGAGAGAAATTTCTGCCCTGAAAGAATCAGATGAAGGAGCTCTGCATATTTTTAGAGCAAGAGAGAGAATGAAAGACAGAAATAACACAAACAGGAAGTTAGTCCAAACACGACAGGAAACCACAGCGCTGCAAAGCTGTGCATTCATATTCCTCTGCCTGTCTCCCATCATCACCTGCTCTCACCCCCCCCCCCCCCTCATCCCCCCACCCAAATTCACACAATGGGAATCATGCTCAAACACACACACACACACACACACACACACACAGACAGAAAGAGAGAGAGAAAGATTCATAAAGCTTTATTTATTAAATAAAAATAACACTTTACATTAGGGTTCACTTAACTAACGTTATGCAACACATTAATAAATGAACCAGTATTAGTTAATAAAATAACTAAACACTTAAACTTAAGTCAAATAATACTAAATAAGCCAAATATTCAACACCTGATTAAATCATTGTTCATACCATCACGGAGTAGCACTGTACAAAATGAACCAACACCTTAATTAACAGGTTCGTGTTTGATAACTGTTTAAATTGAGAACTGAGGTTGAAAAGCAGGTTTCAATATTTGCACTTGGAGACCAGAATTCAGGAAGCTATCAACATATAGCATCATGCTATAATTGATTTGTTTTTTACTAATTTATGGGGACTTATTTTTATCTTATTGTGAAGAAACAGTGAACGCAAACAGTGTATTTCATTAGCAATTTAACCAAAAAATCAATCAATACACATGTTAACTTACTTTGTTAACAGTACTTATGGTTTATTAATGCTGGCGTTCATAGTTTGTTTATGTTGACTATCGCAGTAAATAATGTTAGTTACATGAACCTTAAAGTAAAGCATTACCACATAGTTATTTAAACACTTCACTTTACATATTCAATCTCTATAACAGAATGCATTAATTAAAATCAAAATAGATACAATCTAAACAACATAACAATAAGAGACAATACAATAAACTATTAATAGCTCACAGTAATAACAAGCAGATAAAGAACAATTTTGTTTAGGTTTATGAATCAATCTCAGGTCAAAAAAGTAAACCAATAAATAAACAAGACTCTTTAGCATGCCATGTGGAACTAGTTTTCTCAGAAACATTACAAATTTATGTATTGTAGCAAATCAAATAAGTAAAACCCAATAAATTAGTAGCAAATTTATGTATTCAAAAATCAATAGTGATGGAATATTTGGGTGCAGATGAAGTAAAAGGCTAGCTAACACTACAAAATATACGTTATTCTGAAGTTTGGCAAAATTTAATATCAGACTGGTTGCTATGAGTACCATGTTGATCTTCACTTAACATCAGAGCCTTCAAAAGAAGTATTTTCACAAACTCCTACACTGTATGAGAGGAGTTTAACCGCCATATGAGTCGTAGTCACTGTTCCTGTTCGACGATGGCTCTCGGCTGGGATTTACCGTAAGTCTTTCCAAACCTGGCAACACACAAAATTCTAATTGTATCAAAGTGCCAGTGTGTGTGAGTGAGCAGAATTTAGGTAAACGTCAAAATGGACAAGATGCGAAATCATTAACTGACCTATATACTCAAGTTACTGTACTTCTATTCTGTAGTACTTGTATTTATGATTTTCTTTCACTTAAGACTTCACATTTACTCGCTACATTTCAAGAAGAAACAGATTGGGTTCTTTATAATCTACATATTTCTGGAAAGCTTCTATCAGTTGACTTTTTGTGACAACAAGAACAGGGGGTCGAATGATTCCTTGTTGTGAATTTCTATATTTCATGTGTGGATGGTTATCTGTACACTCACAAGCCAGCATAAAGGAGGTATACACTGAGAAACGACTGAGAAAAAACAACCTTGGATTATTATTTGCAGTGACAAGCATGCAGTCTAGTTTGCACTCTCAGAATTATCATGCTAGCTAGCATATGAGCCATTTGGGATGCGCCTGTAGCTGTCGTTAGTTTCGCTTAGTTAATGTTTGCAGACGTTCCTTGGTTTCTTGGTCAGACGTGCGCTAATATACTGTCAGCAAATTCAGGTTTTTAATTATGAATTCTGAATTAAAACACACTTTAATTCAAGTAAAGAACACGGAGGAACTGTACTATTATTTGAGTAAGGATTTTGTGTACTCCTACCAATTCTGCTAACAACGACTCACTACCGGATGCAGTTTGAACAGTCAGTTTGCTAAGGTTTGCAAAATTATGCTGCCTAGTTTAACTTTACGATTCATCTGCCCTTCTGTGTGACTACTAATGCTATGAAAAATAATTAAAAGTGTTTGACTATGAAGAGCAGTAGAAAAAAACTGAATCTGTGGTGAACTTGTGAACCTGTCTGACTTGTTTAATTAAGCTGGACTATATAGCTACAAAGTTAATCATTATATTAAAAGTTGTCTATTATTTAATGTGTTTTCATTAATGACATAAAAAAAGTTCCACTATTAACCCCTTTTTATGGAAAAGGAATGTCTGAAAATGTCTATTCTGCTGATTGATTAATGCAGAGAACATAAACATTATATCTGATTCTCAAATCATCCATCAGCAAAAAGACTTTTGCACAGCATGGTACATTCTTCACGTCCTACAATTATTGCACTTTTCACTATTTATGTAGTGAATGATTCAAGATTCAAGAATTTAATGTCATATGTGCAGTAGGCCCACCCTCTGGATGCTGCATAAAAGTAAGTAAACTGAAAAAACCCCCACAATATCTAAAAAATACTCAAGAGAAAAAAAAGTACTATTAAAAAATAGTCATGCATTCAGCACCTGTGCATTGTCCTGGATACTGGACTGTGATCTTGGACACTCAATATTATATTTATGCATGTGTACAGTTATAAAATTTACCTGTTTTAACTGATCACCAGCCTTTGCCAAAGACTAAGTAGAGGTCTGTGTGTGTGTGTGTGTGTGTGTGTGTGTGTGTATGTAAACACTTACCAGGATAGGACTGCCGCTTCATTGTATTGTTATTGGGATAATTGGCCTGCCCTCTATGGTAGGACACTAAAAGAAAAAAATTAAAGAGTGAAAGATATTGAGTGTTCCCACCTCTGCAAGACTGTTCGTGTGTGTGTTTGTGTGTGTGTGTGTGTGTGTGTGTGTGTGAGAGAGAGAGAGAGAGAGACAGAGAGAGAGAGACAGTGAGAGAGAGAGAGAGAGAGAGAGAGAGAGAGAGAGATGACTCACCACTCTGAGTCTGTGTTGGGCCGATCCAACGATTCTGCCGCTTCTGTGAAACTACAGTAAATTAAATAAAGACAAGTTAACCATATGTTGTATATGTTAATGCTGCACCAATATATCAAAACTTGTATTAAGTAAAAAAGTATTTACAGTGAACACGAACAATTATTACCCGGTAAACTACTAGGAGACATTGACAGGTACATGCATTCCTACTAGTTCCTAACTGTAGTAACTGAATAAATTGTTGTTTTTAGTAGATACAAAATAATGTGCTTTAGGATGAATAAATGAATAATAACTTGGGGGTTAAAAATGTAAATTAAAGTTCCCATGACTCACATCTCTTGCGGACAGCTATGTATGTTGGCTGTGCAAATCGACATAGAAGGACGGCAATGATCAGTGTCAGTAACAAGCCTGTTATTACTTTATAGGCCACCAGTTCTTTGCTGTCTACATCTGAGAAACAGAAATACAGTGGTTACTGTAAATACAGTGTACAAAATGATTCTGTAATTTCATTGCATGTTACACACACACACACACACACACACACACACACACACACAGAGAGAGAGAGTAAACACATACACACACACAGAAAACACACACACACACCTACACACCTACACACACACAGAGAAAACACACACACACACACACGCACACACACATACATACCTTTGCAAGTAAGGAGTATTCTTTTGCAATGAATGTCACTGGTTGCAGTTAGGTTTTCATGGATCATATAACCAATCGTATAACTGTTCCTGAAACCAAGGAACTCTCCACATCTCCTCTCCTCACATAACTCATTACCCAAGTCGGTATTTGTAATTTTGTCATTATTGGAACACAGATACGTTGCTCTTTGTGTAAAATTGATGAAGAAGAGTATGTAACCTTGACACGGGTTGGTCTTTATCCAGTTCACCTTTATCCTGCCCACTACAGGTGGCAGCACTACAATGTTGGGCTTATGGATGGTTTGGGGTTCACTTGTAGTTTCGGGAGGAGTAGAATAAGTAGGTGTAGAAACAATTTTACTGATTTGCGAACTTGTACTTGTGGCTGTAACAGAAATCATAGAGACCCTGAGGTTATTAAATATTGCAAGTAAACTGAGAGGTAAAACCTATTTTACATAGTACTTTGTAATGGTTATTAGAGTGGCTTTAGGTTTGAAATTGGACACAAAAAAAAAAAAAACAATTGCCATGAAAGTGGTTAAGACTCGTTGCTAGTGTTCAGAAGATTGTGAATTAAAATTACAGTATTCCCAGAGGTGGGAGATTTGTGTCCCACTTTTGATACATTTATAAATATTTATGTAAAGTTAGGGAAAGGATGTACATTGCAATAATCTATGTACATGTTTCAGATAAATAACTTCAAGTATTAATAGAACTTATCTAGATCATTTTGTCTGTCCCAGCCCATTATAACTACACTTTACTGTACCTTGATATATAATCATTAGAACACTTCAAAAATCTTATTATTTTTGTATAAATGTGTTAATCCATTTGTTTGAAATATTTTTTTCCATGAGTCTATTATAGGTTATGAAAAATATTTTCACAGTGCACAAAACATTCACTCAACCCTGTTACTTGAACACACTCACATCCCATAAGTCATATTTGGATGTTTCATCATCCAGATTTCCTTACGATTCCCCCCTTATGATTTATATATATATATATATATATATATATATATATATATATATATATATATATATATATATATATATATATATATATATATATATATATATAAGATTATGAATAAAAAAATTTCTGTAGTACTCACACCAGCAGCAAGGCTGTGAGTTATCCACATTTTACGTATTTGCCAATTCTATGCTAAAAATCTCAACCCTGTTACGTTCAACCTTGTTACTCATTCAAGAACAAAATGCATCCATTGCCAGCAAAGAAACCTTGAAAAGAATTAGACACTGTTGCCTGAGATGGGTTAACACAAGGTTAAATGCATGTTTTCTTAGATTCAATGTTGAAAAACTATAACAAAAAATATTACAAGAGGTGAATGGAATGCCAATTGTGCAATCATCATCCCTCAACAACTCAGCTCTACACTTTGATTGGAGTCGTAAGTGAATTAAGCTTGCAAAATGATTAAATGTAAATTCTGTAAAGGATCATCTTCACAATACACACTGCAAAGGTTTTGATCATCCCTTATTATCATTTATGGTTAAACTCAAAGAAATGTTTTCAATTTAAATACTCTAGAACTAGAAAATCAAAGTGAGAAAAGGGTGTACGTGAACAAAATGTTTGCAGCATTATATTTTATTTTTTAAAAATATCTGCATCTTACTGGGAAAAGCCGATCTAGATCACGCTGATTAGGCACTTGTAGCACACAACATTTATTTGTCTTTTAGTTTACAATAACACTTTCAACTGTAAAACAAATCTAGACTTAAAGTAAGTTACATTTGTACAGTAACTGCTTCACTAAACATGTGCACGTGTTTTTAATAAAGCACTCTCAATTAGAATATGTGAGTGGATGTACCTTTGAAGTCCTTAAATACAAAGATTAAGGTATTTGATGGAATAATTCTTTACTTTTTTCTTTATTTATTTACTAGTGGATAAACTGTTATAAAACATTTTTGTTATAAAACCTTTTGACTGGTAGTGTATGTGAAAACTCAAATATGAATGCTGTCATAGCGCATCATGACTCAATTGTGTAAATCGCAATAGATTAGAATTCATTTTTAGACATCAGTTCCCACTATGCCACTGACTGAATGTGATAATGTTTTCATGTCAAAAACACAACTTTCTAAATTATATTTGCTGCTGTTGCCTTATCATGACAAGTTTTAGTAATGCTAGGTCATGACATTTGACAAAATCAACAGTTGCGGCTTTGCCCACATGCTCACATGCACTCTTGCTGTTTTTGTAGATTGCATTTGAAGACATGCTTCATTTTGTAGTTCTTTTCTTTTTTCAGAGTGTGGCTTGAACACATTTGCACTGTGCAAACTCAGGCTTTGTAGGCTTTATGATAGTGCGCTCGAAATCTAGATTGAGCTGCGCTAATATAACGATTAGCCAGTGGCAAGTTGAAATGACGAACTCATTAACTCTAAATTGACATTGTCATTAATAACAATCGTAAATGCCGTTAAATGCTATATAATATTATTCATATTAAAACACTATGTAATACCTAGGATGTTTCCTAATCATTTTTAAGAAGGTATGGCATCAGTCGTGATAAAGCAAACACTAAACTGAATTAATTTTCTGTATTAAATATATTGTTTTATGGGACTTTAAACAATACATAAGATTAAGTACATAAAATCAGCAGATATTGATGTATTTTTTGGTCCGTAAGACAACATTTATAGTTCAGACACAGTAGACGCAACCTTGACAGAATTTTAATTGCTGATATAAAACATTAATCTAAAACTCAATTATATGAAATTATTAGATTACGTTATGGTAAGATAAAGAATCCAGTAAATGGATCAGAAATGACTATATTAAAAATGATAAATATCCAAAATCTTCTTGTTGTGCTTTTGATAAAGCTTTAAATGCGATAAATTCTGAAATGGCGATCTTTTACATTCTGAAAAAATTTTTTTAGGTCTAATAATGCTTAAGTAGACTATCCATGGGCAAGCGAATCATCTTAGGAAAAATGTCCTTGTGAAAGCTATCATATAATCACAATTAGACCATATAAGAGCACAAGATTAAAACAATCACTTATGTAAATCAGCTATTTAGCCAAGGATCCTTTAAACTATCAAATAAATTCCATGGACCCCCTCAGTACAGATTTATTTTATGAACAATATACAACTATTCAAATATTAGACACATAATTATATTCTGGCGATATACTGAAGCCATAGATCTCTCATAAAAATCACATAATAAATACATAATAGCAATGATCATGGTTCCCCACTGTAAAAAAAAAATAAACAAAGAAACAAACAAACAAAAGCAGACCCCGGGGCTATGCTTCCCGGACCCCTGGATGGCCCCAGACGCACCACTGGTATAGATAACAATATGTCGAGGGAGTGGTGGAAATTGTTATCATTACAACACATTTTAAGCACTTTGTAACTCATTTTGTACACTGACAGAATAACAAAAACCATTTGCAGATTGTGTTTGAAATTTTTCTATGGTAAAAGTACCACAACTGCACAATATCAGTGCATTCAATAGTTAGAAATGAAACAGAAAGATAAAATGTATACACTTTGGCATGAAGGAATTAGTTTTTGGACTATTTTAGTTTTCACTACCATTTTAACTGCATTTATACAAATGCAACAAGTGACAGGGAGAATGTGGAAATGTGTAGAAAATGTAATAGTGATTGTGACTGTAAACAGCCAAAGACATTACTGAACAGCCAAAGACATTACTGAATCAACTATTAGTTTTACATAGAAAAACTATGTAGTTTTTCCCATTACTTTATGATTACTTTATTCACGATCATGTGATACATGGTTGAGGTTTGCACAGCTATAAACATAAATATGGTTTTAGAATATATAATCTGAATCCTATAAGGTAGGGCTCTATCCATCCATCCAGGCCTAATTAGAATATTAATATTATCAGAATACTGTGAGATGAAATAAATGATTACACTGGTGTCTGGTCATGACATTTGGCAAAATCAACATTTGCGGCCTTGCTCACATGCACACATGCGCTCTCGCTGTTTTCGTAGATTGCACTTTCGAAGACGACATACTTCATTTTGTAGTTCTTTTTTTTTTTTGAAAGTGTGGCTTGAACACAGTTGCACAATGCATGTTCAGGCTTTGCAGGATTTTTGAGGGTGCGGTCAAAATCTAGATTGAGCTGCGTTAATATAATCATTAGCCAGTGCCAAGTTGAAATGACGAACTCATATTAATTCATAAAATCTAAAATGACATTTAGATAGGATGATTCCTAATCTGTTTTTTTTAGAGCAGATACAGGAATTAGTTGTGAATGTAAAGCAAGCAACAAACTTAATGAATCTCCTGCATTAAACATACAGTATTGTTTTATGGGACTTGAAACAGTGCCTTAGAAGTCAAGAATTAGTATCTTTTGAGTTTATGAGGCATATCGATGCACTTTTCCGTCTTTAAGACAACATTTATAGTTCTGACGCAATAGGCGCAACACAATTTTAACTGCTAATAGAAAACATCAGTTTAAAACCAGATGATAAGAAATTATCATAATTGGAATACTAGAAGGTAGGGCTCTGTCCATCTAAAGGCCTAATTCGAGCATTAATATTATCAGAATATTGTGTAGCATGCTAAGAAAGATGCTGCCAGAAGATGAAACAGATGGCTACATTGGTGTCTGTCTGAGAACCTCTCAAACATGCTAGCATGTCTGAAGTTAAATGCAGTTCTGCACAATACACACCCATTTCACCAGCTAATATCTGCTTGACATATAAAGTCAGACAACTTAGCAAAATCTGTTTTTGTGGCCCCTGTGGATTCACACAAGTGTCCTTGATCTTGAGCAGAATTCATCGTGGAATATCTCTGATATGACAGATTATTCATTATTTATTATAATCAATGCTCTCGTGACATGGTGTTGAAATATAGATCATGGCCCAGATTGAATAAATATAAAGAATGAAAGTAGTACTCACAGATGCCGAGGGCAGTGGGCATGAGCACCAGCAACAAAACACGGTCCATCAGTAACTGGCAGAAAATATGGAGACACCGTTATAACTGAATTTATTCCTTTCGCAGTCAGTCCAAAATTATTGTTTAAAATCTCATTTAAAAATGTAATCTATTGATATGTTTCCTGCCCATTTAATTGTTGCATGTTGAGGTGTTATGAATAGTATGCAGAAGTGAAGAAAATGCTTAGTTAAAAGAACACAATAGTCTGTAAAAAAAACTAACACATTTCAATTTCCAAAACCTCAGACCTTGTGCCTTGTGCCTTTTAAATCAGCTTTGTCTTTGAAGAACAAATGAGCTCTTCGTACCTTAAGATACAATCTTCCTGAACCACAGCAAATCAACACCAAGATATTTTGGGGGGTTTGTATCCTGTAATAGGCCCTGATTGTGTGTTTCGTGTTAAATCTTAAAAAGCAGACTGACTGCTACAGATTCGTTTAAGGCCTAAGCCTCGACTAAGTAGAATAGCTGTACCTTCTGTGAATGAAGGTTTAATGCTGCGTTTACATTTCTGGGTTCTTCAGTGAATTGATCACAGAATAAAAATTAAAAGTCAGCGGAAACGTGGAGGGAAATGAAACTTAATGAAACTCTGGGACTACAAAGCCTTTTCTTTGTTGAACCGCCATCCTAAAGCAGGATTTTAGATTAAAGTGCATCAGGTGTCAAGAGATACTCAAAAATATATCAAGTTCTTACCTTAGCTGAAAAACACATGAAGCAGTGTATAGAGCAAGCAACACATACAAATGAAGTGAAAGGAAACAGGCAGAGGTGTTAAAACTATCCTTTCTTCATTTCTCCTCCCCCATCATCTCTGTCTAACTCACTCTCTCCATACAGTGCATCTCCACATCTTGAATGTTGCTCTCTGCACGCTGCTCCGTTTCCTCACTTCAAAGGAAGACTAAGAGAAAAAAAATCATAAACTTGAACAAAAAAGCCATGTAGACTGTAATAAGTGGGTGTTAGCACAGGGCGAGAAATAGTGATGTAGTGTCGTGAGTAATTTTATCTGTGTTCATTTTTATACAAACTGTTCCTCGGCTTTTGGTGCAGCCAACGCACAAAGCACTACAGCATCAAAACAAGATGACAGAATGTGAATATTAGTGAATATTTCTTTAGCTTACTTCCTGTTGAGTTGACTAACATTCAGGTTTTTAATGGGATGCACATGCTGGGTCCGAGCATTTTCTAGAGGACTAACTTTAATTCTAATGATTGTAACAAATATGAATTCCAATAAATTCTTATAATTCTGCAAATACTTTTATCTTTGAATTTTATCTACGAAATTATCTAAAGGAATACAGTTGGAACACTGTGCAACACATCTTTGGGTAAGTTTATCGGGAATTTTATCATTCAAACTCAAATGTTATTTGTCACACACAACCACACAAACAGTAAGAAGTGTAGTGAAATGCTTTTTTTTTTTACCTATTTTTTATGACTTCAGACCAGACTATAATTTCTTTCTTTCTTTTTTTAAACTTAGAGTAAAATGATGATTCATATGTGTATTATAAATCTCAAATAAGCAGGCCCAAGAGTGAGGCCTAATTTTAATGTCAACAAATGACAACTGACAAATGACAAGGTGAAACACAGAATGCAAATGATGCAAGAGCCTAATACCCAGTCGCTCATCTTTTTTCTTTCATCTTACTATTGCTCATTTCTTCTTTTGTTTACACCCTTTCCCTATCGCCCCTTTCCCCTCCTTCACTCTCTCGGTCTTTGTCAAGCTTCGCTCTGTTGGTTTACCAAGCCGTAGTGGTGTTGAAAGGCCCGTAAATTCTGGTTTGCCAAACAAAAATCCCCACAACACCTCCTCAAATCTCGATTATGATTCAGTTTTCACTGTATTTCAATACATTTGGAAAGTGAGTCAAACTGCCTGTTTTGCTTTGCCTAATTTAATTCATAAAACAAGCCCTTAAACTTAATGTCTCTTAAAGCTTAAAACACTGAGAATGTGCTAACTGTATTTAAGATTCATTATATTTATGTGTTAAAGGTTTGTTGGTTGAATTCTAAAAATCTGCTTTCATTAATGAGGGCAAAACAGGTAATCTATCTCCCTTTCCAGGAAAGAGACTCAAGCATGAGAATAATGCAGACGACAGCTTTCATAGATCAACTTCAGTGTTTAATATCCACACCAAAGGAAATAAAAATAAAAATAATACACTTAACAGGCTACAGTCATTACCATCAATCCCACAGAATGCTTTTCCTCTAATGCTGCACATCACAGTGTGCGACTAAATAAACACCCAGTTTCCCCTTCTTTATTTCATGCCAGCTTACTCCCTCGTTTCAGGTCCTGAGGACGGGCCACAGATGACAGGGTTTTGCTCCGAACCTGAGTCTTAATAATTAATGAGTTCATTAAATCATTAAAGCCATCCGAGGTTTGATGGGGATGCCTCAATTTGTTTTTTTATTAATTGTTCTTGTAAGTTAAAAATAATGACTGATAAAATAAAATTCAAAAGTTTACCCCGAGCATCTTTTCTAAAGCTGACGGTTCGCAGGCTCGCCCCCAGGCCCTTTTATCGTAGGGACGGAAGCTGTTATTGTGGAGTGCAAATGTGATTCAAAACGCTCATTCTACCAGTCAACACATAGAAGATACACACTCAAAAAGTTGGGGCAGCTGCAGAGGACTACATACAACGTCCATAGATACATACAGCCTTCATTCACCTTCATGTCAGGGAAACCAGAGCTTTGCCAATCATTAATAACGTTTATAATTGAATTCATTAAGCCCTTATAAACCATTGTAACAGACACATATGGGCTTTACAAGATTAACTTGTCCGAGTAATCTTTTAAAAATATTTTCAGTGTCAAGCTGGTTTCTGAAAACTGTATGTAAACTCCAAAAGATGTTATGTAGCTCAAACTCCCTCGCATGCTCACTGTGTGGTGTTATGGTTCCTTTTGCCTCAAACACCACACCATATACTGTGCTATAGCAGATAAAGATATGTTTATATTATATTCCCCTTGTTTTTTATTTACCATTATTATTAATATCTGTTTATACAAATCACACAGTCTTCACTAAAGTATTTAAACAGTCCCTTCATGTAATGTTCTCATCCAACAAACTGTACATGGCGCAAGGGAGGTGTGAACAAAACAAAAAGGAACAAAAATAAGATAAAAAGCTTAAGAAAGAGTGAAGGAGATGGGAGGAACAAAAAGTCAGTTCAGCAGGGGGGCATTGGGGTGAAGGAGCAGGTGCACCATTGCATTAAATACAGAACCGACTACTCTCGTAACAAGATACATGATTCAGGGGTCAAATAATCCACCAAAATAAAAGCACCTGAAAACGTGGTGTTAAACATGTAGACAGTTTGTGAAATAGTTTGTGTCTTTAGTGAATGTTAGTGGTGGTGTTTTCTGGAGGGGGTGGGGCTAGACAAACCAGAAAACAGCAGGAGATAGATGATTCATATTATTAAGTAGTGTGACGTTTCTCATTACTCATTAAATAAAAAGACACGATTCTGAATTATGTACCCTAGCCATAAGAGGCCAAACAGCAACACAATTCCATTGAACTACTGTAAATTAAAACAAAGGCAAATTCAATCAACACAATCATCAATTTCAAATCTCGGATCTGGAAACATGCTAGAACAGCCAGGAACTGAACTAAAGTCCAAAGTTGACTGACATCCATGTTGGTCTCTGACAGGTTTTTGGAGCAAGTCTTTCACTGAGGTGTCAGAGCGGGGGAGGGGGAAAAACCCACATGGTAACCCAATGTCAAACATTTTGTGCAAGCCTCAAACAGGAGGAGAAAAATTGGGGGTGTCGTTTGGAGGCAAAAGTGGCGGGAGGGAAGAGAGACAACAGAGATGAGGGATTGAGAGAGTGAGAGAGACTGGTTCAGGAGTACGGCTGTGGTACACCAAAGCCTGGCCTATAAAGTGGCCTACCTGTAGGTGACTGAGAAGGAGGCATATTAGAGCCCATGGGGTAACTATAACCTCCATAAGGGTAGGGGCTGGGGTAGGGAGCATTACTAGGGCCAAACTGCCCAAAAGGAGGACCTTGGTGAGCTGGAAATGCAGGTTGGGTGGGGTACGGGCATGTGGGTGGGGCAAAGGCAAGCCGAGCAGCGGGGTAGCCTGAGGATGGAGTAAAAGCTGCAGCCTGGCTTGAGTAGGGCTGAAAAGCACCTGTGGGGTTGGAGGGGGTGGCTGTAGAGGCCGAACAGGACTGACTAGGAGCAGAAACAGGGTATGGAGTGTACGGCAGGGCACAGTTGGGCGGGTTGACGCTCACGCTGGGTTTTTGCTGTGGCTGTTGCTGGGGTTGCTGCTGTTGCCACGGTGACACCGATCCGGCCTCTGGATTGGAGCACGGCTCTGATATCACACAAGACTCCGCGGCTCCTTGGTTCCTCTGGCGCAGAATCTCTTGCAGCTTCTCGATGCAGACACGTCTTCTGTGAGCCAGGCAGCGAAGAGAGTGGAAGCGCTCAAGGAAGGAGTCTAGTGGCAAGGAACCCTCTAGAAACTCATCAGCTAGAACCTGTGAGAGAGCAAGAGTGAGACAAGAATTGGTGTGAAAGCAAGTTGAACGTTAATGAAAATTCTGATAGCTAAACATGGAACTAAGTGACAACAGTTAATATATAGGTTAAGATATTTTAAAAGTTACACATTCTCGAATAGCCACTTACCTCAGACTCTGCCTCTGTGTTGGCGCCCTCTGCCTGTAGACGAGATAACAACCCCTCAGGGGACACCTGGCCCATAATCCCATCTAGACAAAGGAGAGGAAATGGGGTATCAGATCGAGAGAGAGTAGGGAGAGGCAGGGAGAGAGTGAATGATCCCATTCTTTAACAGAGAACTGAGAATGTTTTAATTGCAACTGCAATTCACCTTGCAGATAGCAAACTGCTTCTTTAAACCTCCTCAAGAGAGGCTTTTTTCACCGTGTGATGTATATCAGCTAGACCACAGTGGCACAAATCCAATACAGCAAACAGAGCAGCAGTTCTCAATCCCAGTCCCAAAGACCCTATAAATGGAAGATTCTCGTGTTTTCCCTGTACAATCACAACTAGCAGATAACTACTGATCCATTTATTAACAGATTCATGTTGAGCACAAAAATGCCAACACAATCAATAGACTGTGAATCCCTAAAAGTGAGCCTGGGGTACTGGTATAACACACAGCTTTACAACAACTACAAAAGATTTATTTATTTATTAAGAGTTTAATAGCACAACAAGTGATAAGTGATGGTACTAATGTATGTATTTGATTTTATTTCACACTGACAAAGTAGTTTAATAAAAATAAATTGCATCAATACTTACATATCTATTTAGTAGAACAAAATAATAAAAACAAGTATATATTTAGAATAAATTGTGCCAAAAATTAACAGATAATCCCAAACACTATAATCGTGGTGAGTAGCAAAAGAGATGGTAGGGTTACTATTTGGTGTCAGCATAATAAATCCTTGGAAGCAACCTACCGTGGGTTACCAGTCCAGGCTGGTGACAGAGGTCTAATAGAGTGTGGATTTTTTTTTATTTCTTAGCACACTTTGAGCCCCTTAATACCAATCAAGCATCATTTGGATGCCAGAGACTATGAGAGTGTTGATGCTGACCAGGTGCACCCCTTTTAGGTCTACAATTTACCAATCTTATAATGGCCACTACCAGCATCACAGTGTGCACATTACGCCACAAAACGCAAGTTGTCTCAAACTAGTTCCATGAAGATGCCAATGAATTCAGTGAACTTCAGGCGATCCAGTCACTAATCCAAAAGAGCACCTTTTCACATCATGAAAAATCTGCACCAAACATGTCAACATGGACATATGAACAATTTTAAAGAAATATTCCATGCCACAAAGATTATTATTATTATTTATTGTTCTTTTAATGCCATGTCAGCGTCGACTGTTATTTTCATGGCCAAAGTAAGTAAAAGAGGATATTACATAAATTCAGAAATTACGTAAATTACACAAACAGTGTTACAACAATAAAATTTTACAACATTCCAACCATGTCAACAGCAACAGCTATTTACGGTCCTTCAGTTATATATATATGATAAGAATTCTAGGAATTCTAGGTGCCACTAATATTTACACCCTGGGTAAATATGAGCAAAGAAGGCTGTGAAAAATTGTCTTTACTGTTTTGATCTTTTGTTTTAAAAAAAAATAATAAAATCACAAAAATACTCTGCTCTCATGGACATCAAATAATTGCAAACACAACACGTTTATCCAAAAAATATAAATCTTTGTTAAATTATTGGCAACCTTTTAGTCAATACTTTGTGCTACCGACTTTGCCAAGATAACAGCTCTGAATCTTCTCCTATAATGCCAACCCCACATTATCCTTATAAAAAACAACAAATAAAATGCACTCTGGCTCTTACACCTCTATTCTGCGCACTTTGCTTTTCTAGAAGTCAATTAAAAGATCTTGTATGGGAGCACTACTTGTATTGTTCTCCACTTGATATATCGCTTTGCTTTTATTTCCTCACTTGTAAGTCGCCTTGGATAAAAGCCTCTGCTAAATGAATAAATGTAAATGTATAATGCCTGATAAGGTTGGAGAATACATGGCAAGGGATCCAAGACCATTCCTCCATGCAGAATATCTCCAGATCCTTCACATTTCAAGGTCCATGCTGGTGGACTCTCCTCTTCAGTTCACCCCACAGGTTTTCTATGGGGACTGGGATGGCCATGGAAGGACCTTGTGGTCAGTAAACCATTTTTATGTTGACTTTGATGTATGTTTTGGATCATTGTCCTGCTGGAAGATCCAAGCATGGTGCATTTTCACAGCCTTCTTTGCTCATATTTACGAAGGGTACCAATTAGGGCTGCAACTAACGATTATTTTCATAATCGATTACTTGGCCGATTATTTTTTTTTTTTGATTAATCGGATGGGACAGGGCAAACTTCCAGTACCATTTTTTTCATTTATTTTAAATAAAATCCACACACTGAGTGTTACAAATATTAACTTAAGACTAAAACTTTACACAACCATTTGTCCAATTATATAAGACTGAAAAGAACCCAATACACAAACCAGAATATATTATTCATTTAGGACTGTAGTTTAATTCCGTGCTTTTTTTTTGCATCTATAAAAAGTAATATAGATTATATTTTATATTACAATTTTATATTATATTATATATTACTATATATAGTGTTTATGCATTACTTTTTATGGATGCACAAAAAGCACTGAATTCTACAGTCCTAGCGATCCCTGGTTGATTGGTAACACCTGTCATTCCCCAGGGATTGGTTCAAATACCAGTGGTACAAATACCAGGTTCAATTACATTTTATTGTTGGTGTGACATTTAATTTAACTCTCTGAATGAGCTTTTGTTTATTTTATACATCAAAGCGACACTGGAATTTGTCTACCACTCATAGGTTTTTGAAAATTATCATTTCATTTGTAAATAAATTTCAAATAAATCCATCAATGAACGATCGTCAGCTCAGCTAACGTGATATTTGTGAATGCACATGAATAACCAAATTGATTAATTTTAAAACATCTCATTTGAATATATTTTGATACATTTATATTTATTTATATATATATATATGTGTGTGTGTGTATGTATGTATATGTGTATGTACGTATGTATATATATAAAACATTTAAACATTTTTAAAACTTTCCTACGGACCCTCTGCAATTACACCACTGACCACTAGGGTCCGCGGAAACACTGCCCTAGACGATACAGTACGCAGTGCACAGTGTTAGTGTACAGTATGTCATTTGGGACACAACTTATTTACTCTCCTAAGCATGTTTTCGTAGCAGAAGTAACATAATGAGTAAATGTACCGCGCGCAGACCAACTAATTGATAATGAGTATCGTTGACAACGATTTTCATAATCGATTATGGATTTTATCGATTAGCTGTTGCAGCTCTAGTACCAATATTAATGGAGTACACTGTAAGTGTGATTGAGTGTCCAATATGGCATCTTGTGTATACCGTCTGATCGTGTATGGATTCAAAAGGGAAATGAAGGAAGTGCCTATCATTTATAGCAGGATTGATTTCATGTCATTTCTTATGAATGCACTGGTCCCATTTCAGTTGCCACTCTTTTGAGATGTACAAATTTACCATGACACAAATCACACAATACTTGAGGACCCAGTATTAGTATGGTGTTCCTAATAAAGTGGCTGGTGTATGTATAATACTCACAATTGACTCTGATGTGGGGGGGGGGGGAATTATATGAGCATACTGTACAAAGAGCTTATGTTCTCAATGAGGTCACTATGGAAAAAAAAAAAATAAGAAGAGAAACAAAAAGGCTGTCCACATTCTACGTGACTCCCTTAACAGGGTGACGTAAGTAAGAACACAGGTCTTTATGACTTAAGAGAACAAACAGGACAGTCTTGCTGAGCAACATATTGCCATACTGGTGGAAAATGGAAGCTTTACAAACACAAGATAAAGAAGTCATCCACACTGCAAAATATCTGATTAGTTAAGACTCTATCCAAACTGCAGTTAATGTAGTTTCTAAAGCCAAAGTATTGACCCACTTAATAAACAATAACAGTAATTTTTTTTTCATCTACTCTTAATGATGTACTACTTTTCAAGACAACTCATATTTCTTCTGTAACATGACAGTGTGGTTAAATTTAGGATCCGAATAGGATTCCCTTGAATTAAATTCACAGTTCAACACCTCTAGGAGAAACCTCATAACAATATAACATGCCAGCATGACCTAATTTTAGTACAAGTGCTAGCTGCGGAGGTGCACAGTCATTTCTTTTCATCTTCATACAGTGATAAGAGTTTTAACAATAAAAGCAAATGCTTTTTTTTCCCCCGTTCCATAAATGACTTTATTTTTAACCAGTTCTCCTTTCTTTACTGTAGGCTCCTATTAAGTAGTCTGTCTTACACTTCCACAAAAAGGATTAACGGTTTTAATTAGTGTACAAACTGGAGGTTTGGGCTGCAGACAATCAAATGCACATCAAACCTACATGGACAATTTGCTATTCGATAAACATTTCTAAGTTCACTTAAGACTTTCTTTTGTTTATACCTTCACTTCAGGTCCTCGACTGTTACCATACGGAGACAACGTAATTGTTTTCCTTCTACAAAGATAATTTCTCTCGTGGTGTTGTTTAAAAATGTACAATTCTCATTTATTCAACTTTAGTAAACACTTTATAAAATTAAAAGTGGATATGGAGCCTATCCCTAGAAGACTGAGAGCGAGGCGGGAATACACCCAAATGGGATATCAGTCCATCACAGAGCACTATGCACACATACATATACACCTAGGGGCAATTTAGAGTAGTCAGTTCATGTTTTCGGGAGGTGAGAAGAATCTGGAGGACCTGGAGAAAACCCACACGGACACCGTCTGCACAGCATTATGAACCAGTCTGTGTCTGTGCATGGTTTTCAAAACGTTAAATCCTTGACATTTGGAAACACTGCTGGTAATCTGTAATGTTTAGAAACTTTTTCTTCTTTTATGTTGCGTCACTTAAACCTACATGACTTCAGCCAACCTTGCCATCCATCAGTGAATGAAGCTAACATTTATTTGATACATTTTCAATATATCCAGTCTTTACCTCTGAGAGCGCAGTGCTGTTTGTATCTCTCCCTTACATCCTCCAGTTCATTATATTTCCCCACCAGCCGTTCTCGATCTCTCTCCAGCCGAGGTTTCATGTCGAGGTTCTGTTCAGCCAGGCTGCGGTTGGAAGCCAGAGCCATTTCCCTTTCCAGTTGAATGTTCTGGATCTGTGAAGAGATAAAGGGTCAAAAGTGACTGTTCATTCCTTGGACGGAGGGCATATTTCCCAGTTATATAAAATTTCCCACATACAGAAAGCTGAATTTGTTTAAAAAGAATGAAAGAAAAGAAAAAGAAAATAATAATTTTCTATTAGTTCGTGTCAAATCAATAACTACAAATTATACTATCTTAATGCTTTATGTAAGGGCACCTTAGTCAACTGATACGTTATGGCATACAGTGTGTGTTTTATCGCCAGCTTTCAATTTGTTTATCCTGTGAAAGTGACAACTGACACTGGCAACATGTTCTAACTGGACCCCAAATTGATCTAAGCTCCCACTGGCTGATCCACAACAGGAGACAGCAATTCCACTCCATGGAGCTCTATGGTGGGACTTGGGATGAAGCAAAAGTTAAGGGAATTAATTGCTAATTGGTGAAGAGGACATCTGGAGAACTTCTCATCTTTGTATGTATCCTAGTGGTTGCAACAATATTAATTAATTTTTTCTAATGTAAATAAAAAACAAACATAAAGTTCTCTACAGTCTATGTGTTATAGTTATACCTAGTTCTAGGACCAGCATGGAGCCCTGGGAACCCTCATGTACTACATTTATAAGAATGTGAACTAAACATCTTGGTGATGTTATCTGTGGGTAAACAACTTTCATTGTCATTATCAGAAATTAACTTGTACACTAACAGAGGTCTGAAAATTAGTGAATGCACTGCCAACAGACAGCACTTGAAGGGAATTTTCTATGCTTTGATTGAATACACAATTTTTCTGATTTACTTGTGGTTACTACACTGTGTACACTCTCAATGTGCTCCTGAGAAATGATTGCACAGATACCCATGGTTACCACATACCTTTTATTATCTTAAGTAGCACTTTAACTGTTTACCACCCCATTAAGGGATCAGTAATAACTACATTTGAGTGAGCAAGCAAATAAAAGTCATGTCGAAGAGTCACTGTTTCACTACACTATAACCACTGGCCAAGAAAAATCGCAGTCCTCATTCAAAGCAATAAGTTTCAGTGTGCATCACAAGTACCATCAAACAAACAACCAACCAAACTAGAAACTGCAGACACACTACCATAATGCAATCAGAAATACTTACACATTTGGGAAAAATTATGAAGCCTTGAAACCTATGGTATCTCACCTCATCTGACTCCAGTGCCATTACCTCCACCCGCTCCGAGTTATCCAGCAGATCCTGTAACTCGGATTGTCCGAGATCCTGAAGTTTCTCCATTGATTTGCCAGTACAGCTGTCAATCACAATTGCAGACAAAAAGACAGTCTAATAACTAATTCTGCAGTGTTTCAATCTTGTCAAGGCCATTTCTGATGGAATTGTTACACGGTCAATCTTGTTGGCTTCATAAACCAGTGAAAACATTTAGTCCGTACAGGATTTCAGGGAGTTCTCTGTTTTTTATTTGTGATTGTTGCGATCAAAAATGATCGATTTTGCTGCAGCTTTTTTGGCTGCAGGGTTTTGTGTGCTTTTTTTGTGGAAAACTACTTGAATTGGCAAAATTACAATTGCACAAAAATTTTTGTACAGTCTTTCACGGTGATGTTTGTTGGTAAATGAGACCTTTTAGATGTACTCATGTTCGGTACGTGAATAAAAGACGGCTTTAACTGAATGCGTGTTGTGATGATGTCAAGTGACGCATCTTGGACAAAATCTGTGGAAAATCTGCGGTAATTTAGAAAAATTGCAAGCTCCTCCGAATATTGCAGTGTTTGCTTGATTTTGTGTTCATTTCTGTGGTTGCAAAATCCTGGAGGGACTGAACATTATATCATACTATATCTAATATTAGAAACAAGTGTTGTTTTGCACTTAGCTAAGGGCAAATTTTCCACCAGCCCAGCATACTTCAACACTTAATTAGCAGATTCAGGCATGTTCCAGACGTCATTTCCCTTTTCTAAGACACCTGGTAAAACCTGCTAATTAATAAGAGGTGAATTGAAACAGGTGTCTTTGAGCAGGGAACCAACCAAACTGAGCCAAGTTCTGGGCCCATCAAGACTGGAATTGGGGAACCCTTCTTTACTGTGTCATGTCTTTGTCGGACAATATTTACAAAGGCAATGCCAAAAGTGACACACACACACACACATACATACATACATACACACATACATTATATATATATATATATATATATATATATATATATATATATATATATATACACACACAGACACAAAAGATGCACTTGAGATCTGGCCAATCATATGAATAATAAATACAGAGCAAAATATACTTATTTCCTTAATATTAATGTTACAATATAATATTACTCCTCATAACAAATTGAACAATATGTTTCTGAAGAAGATCTCTCCAATCATCGACTATTTCTACAGACAGACTTTGAGTAATCTATCCAATCACTGCATCTGCATTCATTCAATATTGTGGACACACATAGACCATAACCCTTTATATATATATATATATATATATATATATATATATATATATATATATATATATATATAATTTGTGCTCTTTCTGATATTAAATATATTTCATGCTGCTGTCAGTTCTTTGTACATGGGCATGGACAATCATCGGATATACTGCACCAGTACACAATTTTTTTCTGATTTATTTACAGCCCTATTTATTTACTGAATATTCTACATACGCTGCTACCATTATTGTATTTATATTTATTTGTCTTCCTTGTCACGTCATTATCATCTTGCTGCTGGAGCACTTTCATTTCTCCACGAGGGACTAATAAATTTGAAGCTCCTGCCTGTTGTTGTTGGCTTATGAGTCTCCTCAATCCTAATTTAACCCCTAGCTATCAGGCACCGATAAATCATATATAAGCACACGTGTCTAATGTTGTCTGAGTAGAGATCACGTATATTATGAATTTGTGAAAAACACAAATACTTACAAGGTGCTAGCAAATCAAAATCCTTGGGTTAGAGAGCACGTCGACAAACATCCGACTTGAATCGTAAGCCAGTGACGTAAAATGAAACACGGAAGCGCTGCCCTTGGTTGTAAATAAAACTCAAACACACGTCTCTGTAACTGTTTCACGCGAATTTAACCTTCAAATCATCCAATAATCTGAAATGAAGCCGGCTCTATCCGCTAATGTTTATCGCGGTCTAAACGGCACTTTGCTCTATTTATCGAGGAGAGCCTTTTCAGTCAGCTAGTCAGCTAGCAGCCAAGAGCAAACATAGAAGAAAAAAAAACTGTCGAATGAAAGACGGCCACAAAAAGTACACGAAAGGTCGTTTCTAGTTAAACAACGCAGGCGTCGAACCGACGACAACATCCAGGAAATGCTGCATTTAATTGGAAATATTCACTCTCTTGAGCGAAAGTTTCACTTCTTGCTGACAGATACCGCCGCCATATTTTGGAATAATCCACTCGCGATTCTGTCAAAGGGGGGTGGTGGAAATGCTACGCGACACAGTTTGGATTTAAAAATTTAAAAAGAAAACATTGTTTAAATTAACATTGTGATTTAATTGTAATGTTTACTAGTTTAACATACAATATGATACATTTCGCAAGAGGCAATGGTGACATTTTGAATTTGTAACTAACTGCTGTTCGTTAGTGGTATCGTCTGTTGTTCAGCTGATTCATGGGAAACCCCAAAGTGACAGGAATGTTCCATTCGCTCCGTGGCAGCGGGGAGGCGCAGCACAGCAGCTTATTTTCCATTACAAATGTCTTTCTACATGTTAAGTTTACCATTCAATAAACTCTTTATATTCTGCTGCTTATGACGAGGTCACAGGAAAAGTAGACTGGGTATAATTGGGTTTTTTTTGTATGTCTACATAAAACAGGAGATGGAACATGTTTTGTGAATTTGTTGAAATATAAAACTAAATAAATGCTGATATATAATATAAATGTGTATATATATATATATATATATATATATATATATATATATATATATATATATATATATATATATAATTGCAATGTCTTATTTATTTTTTGTTTGAAACTTTATTCAAAATAGTTACATTTATTTCTGCAAATTACCCTTGTCTAATTAAACGTGTCAATTTGCATACTTTAAAACTGTACTCTTTGGATGATGCTCACATTAAAATGGTAATTTCTCTGTAAAGATGCTCTCAATATAAAGATCTTTACAGTAAGTTTTGTTGAAATATTTCTTTATTTTTTAAACAAAAAAAACATAGGTTGTTAAAACAACTTCAACATAATTTCAGTATAATTAATTTCAGTATAAAATTTTACATAAATCCAAAAATGATCACTAATAAATTCTAATCAATAACATCTTTGTAAACAGGAATAGGAATGCACATGTAAATTTTTACGAATGCAGGTTAATTAGCCACTGATATTTTTGGTTCTGAATATAGTAAAATAATAATAATAATAATAATAATAATAATAATAATAATAATTCTGAGGAAAATGGATCTAAAAACAGTGTGAATTCATGTTTCCACACTAGTAAGTGTGGTTTAAAAAGTTCATAAAAGAAATTGACATGTATTGCCCTATAAATTAGTGTACCCTAACTGGCCATTTTAACAGGAACACCTGTATGCAATTATCCCATCAGCTACTCATCTGCCGCAAGAGCTTCAGTTAATGTTCACATCAAAAAAAAATCAGAATGGAGAAAAATGTCGTCTCTGTGACTTTGACAGTGGCATGGCTGTTGGTGCCAGATGGATGGTATTTCAGATGCTGCTGATTTCCTGGGATTGTCACACACCATTTCTAGAGTTTACACAGAATGGTGCAAAAACAAAAAACAACAACATGCCGAACCTTTAGTTGCTGAATAACATGCATTAATTCTGCTCATTTTCCTCTGACCTCACTCATTAACAAGGCGTTTCCACCTGCTGAACTGCCACTCAATGGAAATTTTGTTGTTTTTTGCACCATTCTGTGTAAATTCTAGAGACTGTTCTCAAGGTCAAAGTCATTAAGATCATATTTCCCCATTCTGCTGTTTGATGTGAACATTAACTGTAGCTCTTGATCTGCATCAACACAGTATAATACACTGTGTTGCTGCCGTTTGATTGTCTGATTGGATAATTGCACGAATGTGCAGGGGTATATATATATATATATATATATATATATATATATATATATATATATATATATATATATATAAAATGTATGTATATATATTATTGTAATATTTTGAGATACTGGATTTTTGATTTCCATGAGCTGTAAGCCATGATCATCAAAATTAAAACAAAAAAAGGCTTGAAATATTTCAGTCTATGTGGATTGAATGAATGAATGTAGAATATATGAAAGTTTCACTTTTTGAATTAAATTACGGGAAAAAAAATTACTTTTCCTTGATATTCTCATTTTTTTTAGATACACCTGTATAGATCAGATAATGCAGCGACTGTGATTGGACAAAACAGTTAAATAATCTTTCTATTGAGTTTTGACATTTTACTACTACAGACTAAGAGGAGACATGCTATCGATTCAATTTATAATTTACCATTTTACAATGTGCCTCTAGTATCTATCTTTATTCTTCTTCTGATGTTCTGCCTGTACTGCCTCTTATCTTGCACTTTATGTAGGCACTGTGCAGAGCTTCTGTATTGTCTCAGTTATTATATGATATGATATATTACATGACAGTAAAAAAATACATTTGCCGATTTCTTTTTTTAGCACTCATAAAACCTGAATACAATGTATAATATTGTGAATATTTACAGTACCGATACAAAATGTCAACCACCTTGCTTAAAATACATTATACATATATCTAGTGGTATGTATTTATATAAATATTAAAATAAATATCCCTATATCTCTTTTTAAAATAAATCAAGTGTGAAAGTACAACCCCAATTCCGAAAAAGTTGGGACAGTATGTAAAATGCTAATAAAAAACGAAGAGGAGTGATTTGCAAATGTACTTTGACTTGTATTTAAACAAAAACATATATATATAAAGACAAGGTATTTCATGTTTTACCTAATCAACTGCATAGTTGTTGTTTTTTTTGAAGATAACCGTTTGTTTTGAAATTGATGCGTGCAACACATTCCCAAAAAGTTGGAATAGGGGCAATTTAAGACCAATAGGGATGTGACAAGTTGAAATAAGAAGGTGATGTGAAACAGGTGAGGCAATCGTCTAATCATAGTATATAAGGAGCCGCCAAAAAGGGTCTAGTCCTTCAAGAGCAAGGATGGGTTGAGGCTCACCAATCTGCCAATAGATGTAGCAGCAAATAATCCAACACTTTAAGAACAACATTCCCCAAAGACAAATGGATAGGATTTTGGGCATTTCACCTTCTACATTGCACAATATAATTAAAAGATTCAAGGAATCCAATCAAATCTCGGTGCGTAAGGCCAAGGTGGAAAACCACTTCTGAATGTGCGTGATCTCCAGTCCCTCAGACATCGTCTTAAAAACCGTCATGAGTCTGTAATGGATATGCTGACATGGGCTCGGGAATACTTTGGTAAACCTTTGTCAGACAACACCATTCACCACTGCATCCACAGATGTAAGCTAGTGCTTTACTATGCAAAGCACTGCCAGTCACTATCAACACAGTCCAGAAGCGCTGCTGACTTTTCTGGGCTCGGTCTCATCTGAGATGGACAGTAGCACAGTGGAATCGTGTTTTTTGGTCTGACGAGTCAACATTTCATAGTTTTTGGACAAAACAGCCATCGTGTTCTCCAGGCCAAGGAGGAAAAGGACCATCCAAGCTGTTATCAGTGTCAAGTCCAAAAGCCAGCGTCTGTCATGGTATGGGGGTGTGTCAGTGCCCATGGCATGAGTAACTTGTATCTGTAAGGGCACCATTAATGCAGAAAGATATGTGTAACGGGTATGGAAAACATTCCATAAATTTAATGTGTAGAATTACACAAAAAGCATGTGTACCTGAATTGGCTGTTTGAGTATTTTTCCTTTTAACTGCCATGATGTCATTGGTTTGTGTAATTTCCTGTTTTGGCTCCTCCTCTTCCCTTTCGCGTTATGGTTGAATGGGAGAGGTAGGTTTGGTTTTCAGTTCTCGGTAATCTTGTTTAATCTTTATTTAAATCATAATTTATACACTTGTATACCCATTTTAGTTTGTGTGTTTAGTGTTATTTTATTTCTGTGTGATTTATTTTTGTTGTTTTACCCTTCTTTTGAGGTTTTTTTTTTTGTTTGTTTGTTTCAACATGTGCCCTTTCGCATGATGGTTGAATGGGAGAGAATAAACAAAGAGTCGACCCAGTTGCCGTCCGACTACATTTTTTTTCTGGACTAAATAAAACACACAACGCAGACTACAACCAGTTACACTTGGTGCTGTGACGCAGAAAGGGAAGAGGGGGAGCCAAAACAAGAAATTACACAAACCAATGACATCAAGACAACCAAAAGGGAAAGCACTCACACAGTCACACCAGGTACACATCTCCTTTTTGTGTAATTCTACACGTTAAATTTCTGGAATGTTTTCCATACCCGTTACATATGTACACATTTTTGAGCAACATATGCTGCCATTCAGAGAAGGACAACGGCAAACCACATTCTGCCCGGATTACAAGCACATGGTTGTGTAAGCAGAGAGTAGACTCTGCCTTCACCTGCCTAGACCTGCCTATACCTGTCTAGACCTGCCTAGAGTCCTGACCAGTCTCCGATTGAGAATGTGGGGTGCATTATGAAGCACAAAATAAGGCAATGTAGGCCCCGTACAGTTGCACAGCTGAAGAAATGCATAATGGATGAATGGGGGAAATTCCACTTGCTAAACTTAACCAACTGGTGTCTTCAGTGCCTAAAAGATCAATAAGTGTTAAAAGACAGGGTGATGTTACAGTGTTAAACAGTCAACTGTCCCAACTTCTTTGGTGTGTTGCAGTCAGCAAATTTGAAATGAGTGTATATTTTCAAATATAAATTAAATTCACAAAGTAAAACATCAAATAATGTGTTTTCAATACAGTACCGGGTGCAGTGAATTTTCAGATAACTCTTTTGGGTTTCTTTTTTTGCATTTTCCATACTGTCCCAACTTTTTTGGAATTGGGGTTGTAATATAATCCCAATTAAGTCTTTGTATAAAGTATGTCTACAAAGTGGCAGCTAACACTTTCATACGTACCAGAGGACAGAAAATAGAATTTCTGTGTGTTTTGGAGGTGCCCATGCATGTTCAGCACTGAATTTGTTTGTGCTGTCACACTACACAGTAGTGGTTAATGGCATGTATGAAAGTAGACACTCAGGGCTTTAAGAATTTGCAGTTTCTGTATTTCTTTTAGACATTGCCTAGACGTTTTATTATTATATTTTTATTGTGGCAGTGGTATACAGTGTTTTACTATCAAAAAGGATTTAGTTGTTGTGTCCTTGTATACCAATGCTATTGGTTGTACTTTACATACAGAAACCCAACAGGGTCCTGAACAATCTCATAACAGAGTTGTTGCGATAAAATAATTGTCACTTGAATAAAAACTAATTGAAAATGACAAAAGTTCATTTCCAATACAGCGGTGGAAATAAGCACCAGTGTACTGTGCGAAAGGGTTAACACAAAATGCTTTTTTGCATGCACACAGCACCATGCTTACTTTTCAAAACTTTATTTTTATTTAAAAAAAGGATGAAATTAAAAAGTATATAAAAAAGTACAATTTCTGAGCTACAGAAATTGTAATACATCACATTTTACAGTTTCTCAGTTAGTATGTGTATATATGAGTATATGAGTGTATGTGTATATATGTATGTATGTATGTGTGTGTATATATATATATATATATATATATATATATATATACACTCACACAATGTTGTTATATTGGTTCATTATAGACTTGTGTGGGTTTTTTTTGTTTGTTTTTCAGTTTGTTTTCAAACCTTTCCTAGCTGAAAATAAAAGGAGGCCTTGAAGAATGAGCGCTCCCATGTCATAAATCAAAAGCAGTGCTGAGAATGCGTTGAAATATTCCTGTAAGGAAACAGAAAAGGTCAAAGCTTTTGCAGATTTTAGAAACATTCCAAGATTATATGCTTAATGTAGTAAATTAAGGGCAAATTCAAATAGGAACAGTCACTGGAGGATTATGCCCTTGGAAACTCACAAATACTCCATATGGTGTACAATCATGTAAAATCTCTTCTGGTTCGCAGACTATAACAGACTTCATGTCATAGATTGCGTAGGCATAAACAAAAATGGCACTCAATCCCACCAACAGCCCAAAGACACTGGCATACAGGCAGCTTTTCACCTAGAAAATTGGAGGGGGGGGGGTAAACATAAAAAAAATGAGTTCTTTGCCATTTGTACTCTATAATATTGTTAGTTTTCTTCTTTTAATCTGCACTTAGCTACACCTAGAGTTAAAGTCAGGAATTTTGGCAGAAGTTACCTCAAACTAGCTGCTTTAGCTGCATTCTGTATATACTCTAGCTATTATACCGATCAGCCATAACATTAAAACCACTGACAAGTGAAGTGAATAACAATGATTATCTCATTACATCTGTCAAGGGGTCAGATATATAAGGAAGAAAAAGAAGCATTTATTTGTCACATATACATTACAGCACAATGAGATTCTTTTTCCGCATATCTCAGCTTGTTAGGAATAAACTGAGATAACCTGGAGCAGATATGGTTAAGGGCTTTGCTCAAGGGCCCAACAGTGGCAGCTTGGCAGTGCTGGGGCTAGAACTCCCAACCTTCTGCTCAGTAACCCAGAGCCTTAAAATTGAGACACCCCTGCTCATGAACAGGCAGTTCTGGAAGTTGATGTGTTTGAAGAAGGAAAAATGGACACATAAGGATCTGAGCGACTTTGACAAGGGCCAATGGCTAGACGACTGGGTCAGAAAATCTCCAAAACAGCAGGTCTTGTGGGCTGGTCCCAGTATGCAGTGTTTAGTACCTACCAAAAGTGGTCCAAAATAGGACAACCAGTGAAGCAGCCACAAAGTCATGGGCGCCCAAGGCTCATTGATGCATGTGAGGAGCAAAGGCTAGCCCTTCTGGTCCCATTGAAGCGCTATTGTAGCACAAATTGCTGAAAAAGTTCATGCTGACTGTGATAGAACACACAGTGCATTGCAGCTTGCTGCATATGGGGCTGTGCAGCCACAGAGCATAGAGTGCCCATGCTGATCCTTGTCCACCACTGAAAGCGCCTACAATGGGCATTGACCAGAACATCATACTGCCTCTGCCAGCTTGCCTTCTTCCCATAGTGCATACTGGTGTGATATCTTCCCCAGGTATGTCCTGTACAAAAAAGACCTCAGTCTCAGTCTCCTCAGCAGGTGGAGACAACTTTGGCCTTTTTTGTACAGGACATACCTGGGGAAGATATCGCACCAGTATGCACTATGGGAAGAAGGCAAGCTGGCAGAGGCAGTATGATGTTCTGGTCAATGTTCTGTTGAAAAACTTTGGGTTCTGGCATTTATGTGGATGTTACTTTGACACATACCACCTACCTAAACACTGTTGCAGACCAAGTACACTCCTTCATGGCAATGGTATTCCCTAATGGCAGTGGCTTCTTTCACCAGGATAATGCACCCTGCCACACTGCAAAAATTGTTTAGGAATGGTGTGAGGAATATGGCAAAAAGTTCAAAATGTTGACTTGGCCTCCAAATTCCATAGAGATCAATACAATCAGGGATGCGCTGGACAAACAAGTCTGATCTGTGGAGGCCCCACCTTGCAACTTACAGGACTTAAAGGATCTGCTACTAAAGTCTTGGTGCTAGATACCACAGCACACCTTCAAAGGTCCTATGGAGTCCATGCCTCGACAGGTCAGAGCTGTTTAGTTGGCGCAAGGGGACATGCACAATATTAGGCAGATGGTTTTAATGTTATGGCTATTTCACAAACACCTGATTTTGATTTTAAACATATCACTTTAGACAAAAAAAAACTTGCCAGCTTCCTGCTAGGAATTCTTATGCATGCCATTGCAAATGATCCTCCAGCCACATACTGCACAGAAATGACATTACAGAATCATTATAGAAAGTTTATAGATTTAATTGACTTGTGCTCTGTTATGTTTGTTTAATGTTTAAAGTAGACTGACAGTTTTAAAATAAACTGTATGGTAAGCAAAAAAAGACATGAATTACTTTGAGTGATTAATTTGCAGGCATCAAATATGTGACTATTTTACAAATAATGAAAAAGACCAGACTCTAAAAAAACCTACTACTGCTCCAACGAAAACTGGGCACACATGTAGTAGTTTTATGTTGATGCTCATGTAGTAAGCCGGAAATCCCAGAAGCACTTGGAACAGTCCAAGTAATATTGTCATAACCTATAAGAGACAAAGTATTTCAATAGACTAATTTGACACTGAACACTTTTATTAGCTAAATACTAATAAAATAATAATCAGGAGTAACAAAAACTTTACATTCATAAGTGCAGGAAAGTAACAGCAACATCATTGGGGCCTTGCGGTCAATGTAACTTAACTGGTACAAAAAGCAATAAGCAAAAAACTAGCAATAGATTTTATGGGGTGTCTGCTCTTTTGTGGAACATAATAATTATCATTAGCTTTGCCAGCAGATCCACATCTCATCATCATGGTTCACTCACCGCTACAACCTCAGGATCGTAAACTCTGAACAGACGATGCAGTTTGCATGGGGGTTCAATCTGTGACTCTGCCATCTTAAAAGAAAATGAATTTGAACATCAGTATGTACATTGGAATAGAAATACCTTTTACTTTTACAAATTGTTTACTTTTTCTCACAAATTCATTTAAAATTTGGCAGATCATCTTATCTAAAGCAACATCGAAATAATGCAAAATTCAATCCAATGCTTTATCTTTATATGCTTGTACAAAATATTTTAACAGTTCTGTAGGCAAATACACAGAGACCTTGGTTCCCTTCTTGCTGCTAAATAGCATTGGGGCAAAGGTCTGCTCAAATGTTTATTCACACAGCTGTAAATAGGGCAAAAGTAAATGTTAGAAAGTAGGCAATCTGATGGCGTTTGGTGAAATTTACCTCAGTGACAGTCAGTAGGTGCTGTGACACTGAGTGTGCCTCTACAATGATTTATTCAGTAATATTCCCAATAATCATTTATGGTGTTCATGAGGTTTTTTAAGTGGGGATCTCAATATAAATTCCACACTGAAAAATACAGCCCTAAATAGGCCTATGAAATATATGTAAAGTATTAAATCAAAGTTGTTAGCTTGTTTTTCTATTTCATATTGGATTCATGATTCATTTAATAGGTTTGTGAAACAGCACATTAATACACAATTTAATGGGAAAGAACACTGTATACATAACAGCAAATGATATATTTAAAAAAAGAAGAAGAAAATATACACTGAATTTATTTATTTTTTTAAATTAGTCAGTTAGTTAGTTAGTTAGCTGGTTAGTTAGTCTGTTTTACACACAGAGTTACATGGCTAGAATATATACATGTTCACTAGCACCAACTGCTGGACTGTATTTATCTTAGGGAATTAAAAATAGAAGGGCAAGAAAAATATTTTGAAATAAAACAGCAGCATCATCTTAGTTGTGTGTGTGTGTGTGTGTGTGTGTGTGTGTGTTTTCTGAGCTTATTTAAATCTGTGCCAATAGTGCTCAACTTCAGGTTCTTCTGAATTTTTATATAATCTTGCATTTTGCCATAAATCATTTTGTTTGACAAGAAAAGAATCAATTTTTCATACAGTAAATGAGTATACACTCATCAGCCAGTTTATTAGGAACACCTGTACATGTTCTCATTCATGCAGGTGTACAACTACACAATTAACAGCACAATGCATAACATCATGCAGATACAGGTCAAGAGTTTCAGTAAATGTTCACATGAAACTTCAGAATAAAGAACGAGGACAGTGACTGCTGTTTTCATAAAGGACTTTTTATGAAAAAAGTGACTGCTTGATATAATGAAAATTAAATTAAACAAATGCCTGAAGTACAAGAATGCAAGGTTGGCCTAAATTTAAAAAAAAAAAAGAAAAGAAAAGAAAAGAAAAGAAAAAAAGATTAATATTTAGAGCTGTACTATGTTGTGTAGTATGTTTATAAAAATACAACAGAAATAGAAAAGAAGTGTGTTTATTAAGACTAAGTAGATGTCTTGCTTTATAGCTCTGAGGATATGGATATAGATTAGAGGTGCTGATGTGTGGTAGGCTGGTATAAATCAGTGGCAAGGTAAGGGAATGGCATATTAAGTATTAGGCGCACGGTGGCTTAGTGGTTAGCACATTCGCCTCACACCTCCAGGGTTCGATTCCTGCCGTGGCCCTGTGTGTGCGGAGTTTGCATGTTCTCCCCGTGCTGCGGGGGTTGCTCCGGTTTCCTCCCCCAGTCCAAAGACATGCATGATCGGCAAAGTGTCCGTAGTGTATGAATGGGTGTGTGAATGTGTATGTGATTCTCTGCGATGTGTACCCCGCCTTGTGCCCGATGCTCCCTGGGATAGGCTCCAGGTTCCCTGTGACCCTGAAAAGGATATGCGGTATAGAAGATGGATGGGTGGATGGATGGATGGATCTCTCTCTCTCTGAATATCCGCATTACCCCTCGGTGTGCATTATGTTTCTAACATCAGTCTCAGTCTCTACTTTTATAAACAGCCTTGCTTTCTGGAAAACAATATTTTTTACCTTTAAATTTTAGTAAAATATTTTTGATTTATATACGGTATATTTCTGTATAGGAACTGTACACAATTGAACATTGACTGTGAGCAAGGTGGTAGTGGTACATGGAAAAAGAAATGGAATAGTGTACTAATCTGGAATAATGGACTAATCTCCTAATATTTGGGACTTATACCACAGCATGTTTGAATTCTCGAATCTGACTGACAGAAGGTGTGCATTATCTTTGTATAACAGCATATGGTAGTTCTGGCTGGAACATTTATATTAATGCGCTCATTCTAATATGTTATAGTTTCTATAGTCAGTCAGGACAGGATTTTGCTGAGTTTTTTGTGATTGTTGCAGCCAAAAAATGCTTTTTTTAAAAAACTTTTTTGTGCTTTTTTGTGGAAAACTACTTGAATTGGCGATATTGCAATTGCCTGATTCCACTTTCTTTCACAGTGATGTTTGTTGGTAAATAAGACCTTTTAGCTGTTCGATGCACGTGAATCAAAAAGGGCTTTGACTGAATGTGCATTGTGATGACATCACATGATGGCCCAAATCTGCAGAAAATCTGCAGTAATTTTGAAAAAGGTCAAGCTCCTCTGAATAAGAGTTTGCTTGGTTTTATATATATATATATATATATATATATATATATATATATATATATATATATAAAATATATAACATAAAGATAGATAGATAGATAGATAGATAGATAGAACATTCTAAATGGTTCACAAACTTTCAACCACCACTGTAACCACACGGTCTGTCGTGTGTTATTCCTTACATACTACATTGGCTTCTTTGTTGAGCCAAATGAATGTATTGAATTGGGTTTGGGCATGAATGCTTTGTGAATGGAGGGAATAGTGGAACAAATTCATTTTAATGGTGACTAGATATTGTAGGGTCCACCACTGATATAATGATGTAGCTTCTTAAAAATTCTCCAACGTAAGCCTTTCACTCTACAAGTACTATTGTGTAGTGAACTTCAGGAAGAATGGCAAGAATATTAACTACTTTTTTATGAAGCAACTGAAGTGTATTTATTCTTTCACTGGAGATTTCTACACAGGAAGTGAGTGGATACTGGAACCAATCCAAAGAGAAAAAGATACACTGAGTGCGAGAAAGACATGGAGCTCTGATGAAAACCATATGTTCTGGTTTCAACATTGTGGAATGTGTGTTTGGAAAGCGACGCAGGCTCTACACTCTTCAAAACATAGCTTCGTATTATTAGAGAAGAAAAAAATGCATACCCATGCCCTCACGTGTTGTGGGTTTCTGGCTCATGGATGACAAAAGAACTGACAAATAGACATTTAAAATAGTGTACAATTAACTCCAGTACATCAACACAGAAAGAAGTGTTGGACACCCGAGTTAGTGTTGCCAGATTGCCCAGCAGTCAGAAAATTATGAACAGTTTTCTCTAGCACCTTCAGTAGTTAAGTATGTAGTGCTTCCTTCATGGTGCCTTATAACATAAATGCATAATAATAAAAAATTTAACATCCATAAATTTATTACTGCTATTTACATGTCTATCTTGACAGCATGAGACGGTGGGTTACTTTCTCAGTGAGTGTGTATAAATGTGTTCATAAGTACAGAAAGACAACAAGTAAACTTTTTAAATATATACACATAACTATGTAGAAAGGTGATGTAAATTATATATTTTATTTTTTTAAATTACTTTTAACCACCACCCCTCTTCAGGGGACAATAAGAAATTTGTTAGCAATATATAATTTCTATGGACTTTCAAAACCACACATAAGAGAAGGATTTTTTTTTTCTTTTATTAAAAACTTTTTTAAGAGAAAAAAATCCAACCAAAAACAAAACATAAGAACAAGAACGAATACATGGGATGAAAAAAAATTAAAAGAAGAGTAAAGATAAAAGAGAGAAAAACAATGCAATGGGGAAGTGATGTATACTATTTAAAGTTTGCTTAAATACAGACAAAAGTCCATGTACATACCTAATCAAATGCCATACAGATTAAAAGCAGCAAGATACACTAAGCTGTGCAGTAAGGCAGGCTTTGTTATGACTACTGTGAACCATCTTCAGTTTGTTCTTAATTTATATGTCTTAATATTCATTTGCTGCCAAACTGTCTTCAAGTTTGACTCTTTCAATTTACACACAAAACAACACATCTTCTTGAAATACAGTAGTCAGGATTCATTCTAGCATTATTTAACACTATATAGAGCAAACTAAATTACACCATGAATGTAAGTAAAAATTATTTGTTCTTACTCAAAGCAGCAGGAGGGACAATACATAACACATACATGGCTGTACTAACTGAGCTAATATTAAGAGTTAGTCATGAAAGAAGAACAAAAATGACCACTTTGTGTTAGG
This sequence comes from Ictalurus furcatus, assembly GCF_023375685.1. NCBI lineage: Eukaryota > Metazoa > Chordata > Actinopteri > Siluriformes > Ictaluridae > Ictalurus > Ictalurus furcatus. The sequence continues at coordinate 28,381,193 of NC_071257.1, read as the reverse complement.
AGTGTACCTCTTTTGCCATGTATGGTGTTACAATAAGTTGAAAGAATGTAATGTACTGCAAAAAGAATATCAAAATAAATTTTAATTTAATAAGATTATTTCTCCAAAAGCTATAAAAATGCTTTGTGTCCCAAAAGTCTGCACGCATAGGGGAAACGAACACTTTTTAGCAAAACGTCTTCCAAAAATGTTCATACTTAGTTTATATTAGGTTTTTTTTTTTCAGATAGACTTTAACAATGCCTTGGACAAAAGAAGAAAATATTGAAATCATTCTCATGGCAGGATCAGGAAGCTGTCGTATTGTTGCGATGGACTTTAACAGGAAACATGGCAAGCACATCACACACGACACTGTTGCCAAACTTATTACTAAATTCAAAAAGACTGGAAGCGTTGCGGACCGACCGAAAAGTGGACGTCCACTGACAAAGACACAGCTGACGTGGTGCTGGCAAACATAGTCCCCTATGTACGGAGACTTTTGGAACACCTGTAATGTACAGTACGGCTGAATAATGAGGTGATGAATGATTTAATTTGCATTTAGAGTCATAAGAAGCACTTCATTTCTCACACCTGTTTATGTTAGTGTATGTGACAGTAGTTGGAGAAGAAGGATACAGTGGTACATGTCCATGTCTACAAGCCAACTGTCAAGGCCCATGTTATCCCAAACAGATAAAGTGTATTATTATGTGCACTACTCACTATTATACCAAAGAGCTCACAGGGGTTGGGGTGGAGGTTTGGGGGTGCAAACCCATCTCAGAGCACAATCACACTCCACATACAATTTGGAAATACCAATCAGCCTACAATGCATGTTTTTGGATTGGAGAGGTAACCTCTGAAACATGGGGAGAGCATGCAAGCTTTGCACGCGGAGGCGGGAATAAAACCCCCAACCTTGGAGGTGTGAAACAAACGTGCTAACCACTAAGCCACCGAACACCACAAAAAAAACCAAACCATATAAATGAAAGGGTCAGTATGTTAAGGGTACATTTTTGGCTTTAGGTCCAAACTCTTGACAGCTTAGCACTCTAACATGGATTTGTGTTTCCCTCAAATACCAAACCGAGCATAGCAAATGTAATTTATGGATCGTTGTATTAAATGATGTAGATTGCAAAACTGTACTCCCTACAACACTGCATTAATGCACCTTATGAATTAGGTGCGATTTTTAACAATCTGGCAATACTGTCCCCAGTTGTCCTATGGCCAGTAAGACCCCCCCTTCACCACCCACCCACGCACCCACCCACCCACCCACGCACCCACCCACACAAACACTCTTCACTGCTAAACAACATGATGACTCCGTAACAAATGATGAAAAAAAAATATTACATTAATAGTTTACTGGAAATAACTGAAACCACTGCACAAACTTTAACATTACAAAGAGCTCTGCCACACAGTACGCACTTATAACATTTGACTTGAAAGGAAAATAACGGTCTGATGTGATTGGTCTAATAAGGTCTAATCAGGTCTAATCAGAAACATGGACTTACTTTGACAGCAGGAGTTCTTGACTCAGGAATCAGTTTATTCAGCAGGAGAAAAGTGAGTGCTGGGATAGTGGTGATATCGAGGAGCACAGAAAATAAAGTGCGCCTGCATTAGTGCACTTGGGTGGGAGGGAGGGGGCCGCTGGAGGGACCACATTTCTTTCTGAGAAACGGGGAGAAACGGGCGGGACGTTGTGTGTGTGTGTGTGTGTGTGTGCTTCATCAAGTCTCTCTCGGGTTCGTTTTTTTCCACATAGTGGAAATTTTGGAGCGGTCTGAAGATTTCACCACTTTTGGTAAGTTAATCGGGTAGCACTGATAATAATAAGAGAATGTATTTTTAAAACTGCCACAAATCGCACTTTGTTAGCGACAGTTATTGTGTATTAGTGTGTGTCGTCGTGATAATTAGTGTCCGAGCGATGCTGGAGTCCCAAACTGCATACTAACGCACTACATAGTAGGTAAGTGTAGTGCACCACCAAGGTTAGTGTGTGGCTTTGGACATGGTCTTCGTGTAAAGTTGGCTGAGTAAGTTTGAGTGAGCTAATTATGCTCTAATAAATTACTAGTTAAAAAAATAATAATTTCATTATTATATTATTATGATAAATACTGATAAGAATGACGAAAACGAGACAACCCTGCTGAAAAAAACCCAATAGAAACCCTCATAGAATTTGTAATGGTTTTAATGGTTATAATGGGAATTGTATTGGTTTAAATGGAAACTAAAACCAATACATGTGGTCTCTACTCGTAATTTGTTGCCTTCTATTGGTTGCATTTTATGTCTAGTGGATACCATTAAGGACCAATAAAGTTAATGGTAATGGTTTTGATGGTTTGTAATGGTATTTGTAGTGGAAACCTTTAGAATGTCTGTGATGGTTTCTATTGTTTTGTTTTGTTTTTCAGCAGGGATTTCTACCATAGAAAGTTTATAGAACGTTTAATCTGAGTTTTAAAGTCCCCATGAAATCAAAATTGAAGTTGTGTGGCTTTTAGTATGAATGTGTTGGCCTTAAGATTATCTATAAGCTGGTGTGCTCCAAAACAATGAAGAAATTTGCATTTAGAAGTTATATGCATTCAGAATTTACAGTCTCTTTCTCTACCACCAATATGGATCAACAATTTTGATGACATCATTCAGCACTTCAGCTTCTCATCAGCTTTTCTGTCAAATCAAATGCTCTCTAAAGAGCTCTCTAAGTCCCGCCCCAACATTATAAAAATGCATGGTACTAACTGTCAACTGGGTGAAAAGCCACTCAATATGTCCTGCTCTTCCTGCCTTTTTCAGTGGAAATTATGTCAATATATTAGATTAATCTACAAGTTTCAAGCCACTTCATGGGGACTTTAAATTAAAACAAGTTAAATTTGTATAGGGCTTTTAATAACAGCTCTCCTCACTGATATTTGTTCCCTCAAATAAATTAAACTTAGGCTATGTTTACTTTCTTCTTATTATTATTATTAATATTCTTCTTCTTCTTCTTCTTCTTCTTATTATTATTATTATTATTATTATTATTATTATTATTATTATGTAAAGCTGTCAAGGTGGTTAAGCTGTTGGAATTCTGATCAAAAGGTTGTAAGTTCAAATCACACCACCAAGCTGTCATGCTGGGTCCTTGAGCAAGGCCCTTAACCCTCAACTGCTCAGTTGTATAAATGAGATGAATGAATGCATCTGCCAAATGTAACTAGCTAATAAAGGAGTCATGCATAGGTATCTTGTTGATACAACTCACTACTATCTTTATACTTTACACCAAACTTGAAAAGCATAATGTAACAATGCAAAAAGGCATATCCATACTTCGCACTCATATCCTGTATCATACAACTCTATCATATACAAGGCCAGAAATACATACATGTGCACACACAAATTTAAGCAAAGATATATATACACACACAGAGATATGCGTATACAAGCACAATAGCACAAATATACCTTAAATACATAGATGCTAACATGAACATATATCTTTCAGAGTTGGTTGATAAATGTGACATCTGTCTCCATCATGAATTTGTCATTCATCCTTACAAGGAAAGTTAAAGAGCATGCTAATGAACTCCACTCTTGAAGAAAGAATCAAAAAAACATTTACACTCAGGCCCCAGTATTTTACATTGAGATATGAAAAATAGAAAAACTTACCTCAGGTAAGTTTTCAAGGAAGATGCCCTGAGATAGCTTAACATATTATTATCAGTGTTTTTAACAGCACCCCTTGGTGAACCAGATATAACTGCTGTGACAACCAGCCCCATTCACCCCCCCCCCCACCACCATCCATGTTACTGTTATATTATTTGCTATAAAACTGTATTGATTATAAATCTGTAAAATAGTTTCATATTTTTTCCTGAGGTTGGAAATAACACAAAATAACTTCATCTTCAGTAGTGTGCTTTATCTTGGTCAGGGTCTCAGTGGCTCCAGATCCTATCCTGTTAACACTGGGTGAGAGATGGGAATGCACTTTGGATAGGATGCCAGTCCATCACAGGTCACCATGCGTGCACATATTCATACACTCGTTCATACCTAGGAGTCATTTAGAGTAGGCAATTCACCTACCGGCATTTTTTTTTTTTTTTTGGAGGTGAGTGAAAACCAGAGAACTTGGTGGAAACCCATGCAGACACAGGGAGAACACAGCCAGCAACACTATCCTCTACAAGCTTTCAATATAGGCATCTTTAATTTGTATGAGTAAAGTTCTCAGAAAAATATTCCCTTTTTCCTCAGTAGTGTCTTATTTATGTAATAAAAAAAACAACTAAGATCACTAAATAAGCTTTGCTTAAATAGAAACCTACTCTTTTATTTAAAAAGACACTGTTAAATGCTTCTCTTTTTCTTGAATGTCTAGGCACCAAACAAGAATGGCATTGACTGTGTCAAGTGACTTGTCTGTCAGTGTAACTACAGACCAGAATGTTAACAAATTAACAGACAAACAGGAGGTACTGAAAAAAAGCATACAGAAAGGAGAACCAAAATCAATAGGGGTAAGTCACTGTGTCAAATGGAGCCCAGATGTTCAGAATTCACTGTTATAATATATAATATACAGTTTAAAGTGTGTAATACAGGCCAGGAAGAGGCATATGAATGTTTCATGATCTCTCTGATGCAAAAGTGTTCCCATTATAAGCCTAACATCTAATATAAACTTTATATAACCTATACCGAATATAACCCGAGATGAGTCCCATCTTACTTAAAAGAAACAGTTTCTTTCTAGATTTCCCAGGTCATGCTTGGATTTCTGATCATCTCTTACTCTGTGCCACTGCTCTCTGCTAAACTCACAGAGGTTGTCATTTTTGGCGTGCCATGGTGGAGTGGCATATCTGTAAGATATCTTTCTTTCACTACTATCAACATTACCACACGCTGTTAAATTGACAACAGGCGTACATCAGAGAAGTCTTGTTACCAGTCAATAAAACTTGATGTACATTAAAACCACTGTCACCTCTCCATGTGTTTTTTCTTTTCAGTTTGTCATTGCAGGTGCTGTTGCTCTTGTAATGGAAAAACATAACAGCACTTCTTTGGTGAGTTACAGTTGGTGGAAGATGTACCCAAGATGCTCTGCTATTCAAAATTGTAAATTGTATAAGTACAAATATAATATCATAAAACATCACTATGTAAAGGCTTGACGTTCTACAACCCCAATTCCAAAAAAGTTGGGACAGTATGGAAAATGCTAATAAAAACAAAGAGGAGTGATTTTTGTAAATGTACTTTGACTTGTATTTATACAAGAATGTATAAAGACAAGGTATTTGATGTTTTATCTAATCAACTGCATAGTTTTTGAAGATAAACATTTATTTTAAAATTGATGCACACAACATGTTCCAAAAAAGTTGGGACAGGGGCAATTTAGGACTAATAGCAATGTGACAAGTTGAAATAAGAAGTTGATGTGAAACAGATGAGGTAATCGTCTAATCATAGTATATAAGGAGCCTCCATAAAAGGCCTAGTCCTTCAAGAGCAAGGATGGGTCAAGGCTTGCCAAACTGCCAATAGATGCATCAGCAAATAATCCAACACTTTAAGAACAACATTCCCTAAAGACAAATCGATAGGAGTTTGGGCATTTCACCTTCTACCGTGCACAATATAATTAAAAGATTCAAGCAATCTGGTCAAATCTTGGCACATAAAGTTCAAGGCCGAAAAACACTTCTGAATGCACGTGATCTCCGATCTGAGATGGACAGTAGCACAGTGGAATTGTGTTTTGTGGTCCGACAAGTCAACATTTCAAATTTTTGGACAAAACAGCCGTTGTGTTCTCCGGGCCAAAGAGGAAAAGGACCATCCAAGCTGTTATCAGCTTCAGGTCCAAAAGCCAGCATCTGTCATGGTATGGGGGTGATATATACATGTTTTGGAGCAAAATATGCTGCCATTCAAAGAAGGACAACGCCAAACCACATTCTGCCGTGATTACAAGCGTGTGGTTGCGTAAGCAGGGAGTGCAGGTGCGAGCATGACCTGCCTTCAGTCCTGACCTGTCTCTGATTGAGAATGTGTGGCACATTATGAAGCGCAAAATAAGGCAACGAAGGCCCGAACTTTTTCCGGAACTGGGGTTGTACTACTGTAACAAAATTACTTTTCTAAAGTAACAGCTAATTCACAGGGGCTTTATGTAGTGCAAGAAACTGCTGTCTTTGTCTTATTATCTTCAAGAAAGACAAAAAAGAGACTGTTGAGGGAAATACTATTTCTAGCTGCTATAACATACATGATAACATGAACTAACTTGTTTCACAGATGTTCCAGAATATTAAATGTAAATAAATGTATATAAAATGATCAAAAGTATGACATATTGTTCTTTAAATAATAATATATTGATTAATTATGGTATAAGAGGTATACATCACATGCTTCACATTGGGCTGTATCACACTAACCCTTTGTTGATTACTTTCTCTAACTACATGCCAAAACTTTGTTTTATTCCTTACTTATCCAAAGTAGTGTTAAAATGAGGCAAAACACAATCAGGGCACTGTACTGTTAAAGGTATAGTGACTGCTAAATGTAAATTTTCCTGCAACTGACCAGAAAAAAGTGCAAGTTCCAGTAATGGGAGTCACCATACACCTTCAGGTCCAGTCTGCTTGCAGTCTCTGAAACAACAAGCTAAAAGGAGAGAAAGTAAATAGTGATGTGAAAGTAGGACAGACGAGTGTTATTTTGTCATGGTGGTTATGATGCAACAAAAGCTCAACCTGTCCCCATCTCATCATTTCCACTCATGGAATTTGTTTGTTTACTATCTCCAGGTCTTTACATGCATGGTGTTCACAGTGTTGGCTGCAGTCATCTCAGTCATTGCAGTAATCTTCTACATCATTGACATTATGAGGAACCCACAGTCTCTTTGCAATAGAAACTCAGCAAATACATGTGATGACGAGTATTATGTCACGGTATGGTAGAAACTATACCATCCTGAACCTTCTCTAATATTGTAATTAGAGAACATGTATTATTCACTTTCACATGCCACAGTCTACACTGAGAAATCACTGATTTTACTCCCCCCCCCCCTTCTTTTTCTAGAGACTCAGTGTAGAAGTGAAGTCAATTCTCATGTCCCTCAGCATGGTGCAGACTGCTATCTCCTCTGCTTTCACATTTATTCTGTACAAAGAAAGGCAAAATTATAACAACTACCTGGTAAGAGCAATACATAAAAACAACTGTCTTAACTCCTGACCCTGCTCAGTTCTGCTATTCTCATCATAGAGGGTTAAATCAGTATTGCTGCACAGCTGGTGCAACTTGTTCAAAGGTTCATGCACTGGTCAATCTATAACCTAGTGATGGGCAAGTTCCAGCGTCTGAATGAGTTCTCTGCCTCCAAGAACATCTAATATATTCAGTTACTGTCCCAGCTTTTTCAGAATTGTGTTTGTACAAGTTGAGAGTGTATGACCAACTTTAACAAACATCTGGAAAAAGTAAAGAGATGCTACCAAATGTGGTCTGAATATGAGGCATTTCTTCATGATCGGTTTCCTTTGATTGCATTGTTCTTTGACTGTGTAGCTGCCTTGTTGTTTTCCAGCTGTTCCCTGCAGAGTACTATAATCACAAGAGTTTATTACAGCTGCATATGTAATTCATAACAATAGTAAAGTGTAATAGGCATTTTAAAGAGAGTAATTTCAGGCAATCTGCCAAAATGTTTTATGAACTTGTTAAGAGAATTGCTTTTAAACATGTGTGGCTTAAAATGAATCAATGAATGAATCTATCTAGCTATTTATCTGTCTGTCTGTCTGTCTGCCCCTGTTTTGACAAGATAAAACCAGATCTGTGCAAACTACAATATTCAGTCCTATACCATGTCTAAATCTGTGTCTCTTTTTTTCTCTTCAAGTTTATGAATTAAGGATGTCCTGCATACGGAAAAAAAAAAAATTGACGACTCTGGACTTCAATCAACCAGTTTCCATACATCTTCATTTTTTACATATTTCTATCATACATGGGTTCACTTATTCTTAGATATGTTGTATTATATAATGGACAGTATGTATTGAGATGTATTGGAAAGTTTGTTAACATTTTATAAAGAAGGCTACATACAATTAATCTTTGAAATTGCATTACAGTTGCACTAAAACAAAGGTTTAGTGTTTTAGTACATTTCAGCTGCATACAGAGTTCTCGCCTACTCTTTTGCTAGTTTCCGCGAATGTACAGTACAAGCTGTGTTGTGTCCAATCTTGCAGCTGGTGGCCTTTAACCTTCCAAAATTCTTCCACAAGCCCCTACAGAATTTCTCTCTCATAACAACAGAATTACTCAGCTCTTCTGCTTCGTCTATAACGGGAAACAGTCTGCAATGTCTGTACAGTTACATTGTCCCATAAATTCTTATATCCTCCAAATTTAGAGATGCCAAAAAATGAATGTGCACGTTCAGTTGTTAGCTACAGCACATTTGTTTTGTGCTGAATTTATATTATATTTTCTGAATGTTGCAATACTAATAGGTTCATTTAATGCATGTATTATGCTATATATTGCCTTTTTATTAAAAAAAAAAGTCTATAACAATTGAAGCAATTGTTTTCTTTTTTTCCTTTTCATTCTGTCTGTCCTTTTTTGACTGTTCGCTCACAAAATCTGCAAGAATAGGAAAGTCTTATTTCACCAGGTTCGATTAATTTGATTAAATCAAGTAATTAATTGGCACATCAGGTAATTATTTTGATTAAAATGTTTAATCAATTGACAGTCCTTATATATATAATTAGGCAACATCCATTTTGTAGTGTGATTTCGCCAATGCCAGTACATAAATCATTCCATAAAGAATAGTTGTAGTTGGTTCATACTGCCTTGTTGGTCTCCTCATTCACTCCTTTACAAATGGTCATTAAGTCTCTTCCGAACAGCACTGACTTGTACTGCAGTTGCTTGACAGTCTGCTTCCTCTTGAAGCCATAAAGAGAAGTTCACCAGGTCATAAGGTTCTCCTGGTCGAGTGGTTCTGCTATGCCAGATATAGTTAGTAACTTGTTAGTAGAGCAGTTTACTCTCTGCTCTTGGCTTTGCTGCTCAGGAATTTTCATATGCTGTTGTGGCTGTGTACAAATGTAAGTAATCTTAATTTGGACTGTTTGGTATATGGTTTAAATTATTTGTTATGCAGTTTATTGTTGATTTAATTTATCTTTGTTTATCCATATTCCTTATGTATTTTTTTAGAAACCAGTCTGATGCTCCTATGGAATGATTTATGTACTGACATTGGTGAGATAAAACTATCAAGTGGATGTTGTTTTAAGGTGTTTTAACTGATGCCCCATTGTGATGCTCCCCTTGTGAAGCAGCTGTATCCTATGAATCTTTTACCTATGTATTAGAATCTACATACGTATATGTATATATACACATATATGTAAATATAATATGTATATATTAGCCTAAATACTGTCATTGTGCTACACACAATCAAAACCATAACATTGTCACTAATATTAGCTAAATATTAAAGCGCAGGTAAATTTTTATAACAAAACCCATTTTTATGCTGCATTGTGCTAAATATCTAAACCCTATTTAGATATTTAGCACATTGTGGAAATATGTTCAATTTATTAATTGAAGCCATTAGAGCCTCCTGAACTTTCTACACACAAAGGCCAAATAAGTTGAAAAATGTAAATTCTAAACAATTTTTTAAGACTGTGGTTAGTTTCAAGTTAATGTATCTTCACTTGTTTAGAGTGCCCATGCAATGGCTTTAGATTTATTATTCAATTTTGTATGTTGCAATAATTCACTTTTAAAACAAGGGAAGTCAGGGATGGCTGCCATAATCCTGCAGTCTTACATGGATTACATGATCTTCCTCCATGAACTGAACTGTCCCTCCACATGTTTCCAGAGTTTTGTCATAACAAAGCTTGGGGAGGTTTCCTAGCCTTGCTCGTCCACTAGCCACCATCCACACTATTACCTTATGCCTCAGCTGTGGTTCTGCTGACTCCAACTCCTTGTGAGCCCTCCTCTTCCTGTCTATATGAACCTGTATACCCACCCTGGTGACTTTAGTGTCTCTGGTGATTTTGTAGAAGGGAAGCTGAAGTTTGTTGCTCCTCCAATATAGAGTGGTGCTGCTCAGGCTGCATGGCAAACCCAGCCACCTGCTGAGATAGCTGGAGATCAGACTCTCCATGGCTTCAAGGCTTTATTGTCATAGGTACCTTGTACACCAACAGAGGCCAGAGAATTCAAAGTAGGATCCCATTTTGGTAAATCCAAGCCCTGAACCTGTTTGGTAAACTAGACTTGTCCACACTGGTGAGCCACGCCTCAAGATTCCTGATGGTAGACTGGATGGTAGCTGCATCTCTTGCCCAGAATCTTTATTGGGTGATTCATGGCATCACAGTGCACCCAAGGAAAAGTAGAACTTTGCCCTTCTTCAGCACCAGTGACCTGGATTTAGTTGGCTTGAAACTCATCCTTGCACAGGTGATGAGTCTCTCCAGGCCCTGGAGGATACCTGCTTTGCCCAGGGCTGATGTTGTTGTGACTGTCAGCTGCCGTGACCAGCATGTTCATAACAAGGGTGAAGAGGATCACTGAGAATGTTCACCACATGATGATGTGTGTTGTTATAAAATCTATTTAAATAACTGTATTATCTACAACACATTTGATTTAGAATTATACAGCTAACATTCCTACATTAATATTATGTGCTGCTGTTTCTGCACTTAACTCTCATTAAAGTATACCATTCCTGTCTACTCATTACAATTTTCACCTACCCATTACACTGCATACATCATAATATCAAGCAGCAATCTGCTACCTCAGGCACACTCTAAAGTGAGACTGAAACATGTTTTAACATTCTTGCCAGAACTGGCTCTACATTATCATGTTTTCCTAAACAACTCAGATTTTGATAATTTCACTGGCCTCACAACTTACTAACAGCTGCTGTCCAAGAGTCGACTTGTTTGTGAACAACACATCACTAATATATTGGATTTATGCAATGCTGTATAAACACAGAAGATGGATAACTTTATTAGTCTTCACGTGAGCTGCTTGACGTTTTCTGTGGTTTAGAGTTATTTTTCCACACTTCTCGTAAATATTTTAAATAACCAGTGTAGCATGTTCTGGATTTGTATCAACCTGATCTGACCTGATGAACTAGAGTAGTGGGTCATTTAAAATAAGCACTGACTAGTCCAAATAGTCTGAGCTGACCTAGTGAAGATGTCTATATTGTGAAAATAATGCAGTGTGTGTGTGTATAACGTGTATGTGAGGTGTGTGTGTGAGGTGTGCAAGCCAGATTGCTGGCAATAAACCCCAGAGGTTTGTTTGTGTCATGCACAGCACATACCTTGATCTTGGTGGTGGCTGACACTGTATGAAACTCCAAAGATGTTACTAGTTATTTGGACTAACTGCAGAAGATGTTCACCCTGTTCTCAGCATCCACCCAGAGATGGTCTTTCTTAAAAAGTCCTGTCAAGATCACGTTAAAGTCATGGTCAGAGACCAGGTGGGAGAGTCGTGTGAACAGTGTCCAGTGTCCATGTGAACAAAGGCCATTAGGTATCAGGCCCCACAAATGAGAGAAGCCATGCGGGAGGTCAAAGAAAAGTCTATAGATCCTGCCATAAAAATTGAGACTCAATCTTTAGCAGAGGATGACATCCTCAACAGCACTGAAAATGTCAGTAAGCTTTAGCCAGAGAGATCAGAAAGTAATTTGAAACAGGTTTGTTACACAGATAAATGACATAAATAAATGAAATGACAAGAAATATGTTGGAGTTATAAGTTTTCAATCCGTTTATTCTCATTGTTAGCCTGTAAGAGTAAACTGAGGCATTTACACAATCAGCAATTTTCCTAGCTTTGGCAACCAAAACAATGTTGCTTTTTGTGGTTAATGTATTTTTAAATTCCTCATATTTCCACATAATAATTTCTTGCTCTTCAGCCGGAAGTATGCACACTTGCTTTTTTCCATGTTGAATGCTATTAGCTGTTTGCTGCAAATGTCTGGCTTTTATGTGCACACGCATGCTGAGTAAATCTTGATTCAGGGTTAAAACCTAGGCTGACTGGGAATGTTGACTGAGAATGTTGATAACCAGGGTCATGAAAACTGTTAACCTTAATTAACCCGGGTTATAGTTTTTTGGTTTTGCAACTCTAAGTTTGTTCAACTCGCTTCATGAAACAGGCCTCTGCACAAAATATGTACAATTACATTATAAAATGTTCGATAGACTTTACAGTGGCTTCATAAATTGATTAAAACATTTTAAAAAAGCAAAACACACATGATGCACAACCTTTGTTCTTCAAACATCTTGCTTCGACCAAAGTGACTTGAACACACCTGAAGTCGTAATTCTGACTTCCCAACTCGTAAATACGAACATCCCAGGAGGACAGTTATCCTCGAAATATTACAACTTTATTCTCGAAATCTTGTGTTTAATGTTTTAAGCAATAACCTTAAAAATATATCCTGAAATAAATAGTGTATGCTGCTGTATTATTAGGCTATAAATTATAATATTTTATTTAGACGTTCTAAAAAAAAAAAAAGTTGTGCAATTATTTTTCAGTTAATGCACAGCTAAAGTAGTTCCATCAGGTCTGGACCGCATTACAGTTCCATATCACTTCGCCGAGTTAACTGAACTAATGGAAAGATTAGCCTACTGTCCACCACAGCCCACAAATCAACAACATCTAACAACAAACAAAATGACAGAAAATTGAGATTTTCCAGAAATAAGTAAGGAATAATTGAGGACGGGTGTTGAATTATTAGAAACATAATGCGCATCACGGGGTAATGCGGATATTCAGAGAGAGAGAGAGAGAGAGAGAGAGAGAGAGAGAGACTTGTGAACAAGTATCCATCCATCCATCCATCCATCTTCTATACCACTTATCCTACCTTCAGGGTCATGGGGGAACCTGGAGCCTATCCCAGGGAACATCGGGCACAAGGCGGGGTACACCCTGGACAGGGTGCCAATCCATTGCAGGGCACACTCACATACACATTCACATACCCATTCATACACTACGGACACTTTGGACATGCCAATCAGCCTACCATGCATGTCTTTGGTCTGGGGGAGGAAACCGGAGTACCCGGAGGAAACCCCCACAGCATGGGGGAGAACACTCCGCACACACAGGGTGGGAATCGAACCCCTGACCCTGGAGGTGTGAGGCGAACGTGCTAACCACTTTATTTAGGTCTATTGTACTTTCTGCAGTAATAAAAAACGAAGGAAAAACTGTAAAGCAGTAAGCCTATCAATATGTATTTATTTATTTGTTCTATTTTCAAGTTATCAACATGAAACGACAAACTGAAATAACTCTCTCTCTCCAGATTATTATAATAATTATTCCTTACATATTAGCCTAGTTATTACAACTGGTTATGGAATAAAGTGAGGTTTAAACTGAGGGTAAACAAGCTTTAAAATCGAGTATTTTTAGTACTTCTTGAGTCTTATAGCTACCACAGAGATTTGACAACGATTACAATGTTTAATAGCCTATACTAATGAGCAACACTGCGCGCTTTTTAACTTAATATTTTACCTTAACACTTAGTATTCAATGTTACAGGCGGTCCACTAAAGTGTCAGTCTTCAGTTTGCACTTTCTGTTTTCTGAGTAATATGAGAAGCTGCGGGTTGATGAGGGAATAACTGTAGCCTACATCTGCTATAATATAAGTGTAACCGGAAACTTGCTGCTTTTTACAAACACTCCTTTGTAAAGTTTATATAAACATCTAACAGAAAACTTCTGATTAAATAAGACTTTTTTTAACCCGTTTATTATAATTGGGCGTGGACTGGCCATTGGGAAGTTCGAGAATTTTCCCGGTGGTTCGGTCTTGTGAGAGTCGGTATTTTTCCCAACTCCGGCATTATATAGCTTATATAAAGATATTCATTTTAGCTGTAGCGACACCGCTGGTGCAATCCGTAATAGCAGGTAGTCTTGCAGTTGTCATCACAGCTGAAAGTATCTAGCCTAGCACTCTGTTGTGTAGAAAGTAGGCAGGAGTTGGGTGGAGAAAACTATAATTGTTAAATAAGCATGACGAGGCAGAAGTACCTTTTTCTTCTTTATTTTCTGTAACACGCACTAATAACACCCACTCAATACTCCTACTCCCTGTACTTGCTTTCTATCCATTTTCTCTCCTGCTTACTACCCAGGAGCGCCCTCTACTGTGTAACACAAGACACCACACACTCGTTGAAGGTATCTAGCACTCGTTGCAGAAACATGGTTAGAAAGAGAAAACTGCGGCCGGCGGTGTAGAGAAGGTGCGCCAAAAAAAGAAAAGAAAACGTCTTTGCTGTCTGACGCCGCAAAGTGTGCTGAAATAACGGATTTATTTAAGCATTGCGCAGGTGGTGATGAGGACAGTGGCAAAGAGGCAGAAACATCAAAGTGGAGTGAGCAGGAAGCAGGTGCTTTAATGCTTACATGCTATTTGCTGTGAAATACCTACATGAACTAACTAAAGACCAAAATGTTTTTGTTAACCTTGGGGTTTCAGTGCTTCTGCTATAGAGTCCCTGCATGTTTGACCATTTCCAAGCTTTAAATAGTCAGACTCAGTGCACAAACTTTTAGAGAAGTTTATGCTAAATCTGTGTTTAAAAAATGGTCATCATTTTCGACTATAAATAGGTCAAATAAACATGTAAATTTAATACTTTTCTTCTAGACTACTCATCGGTTCTTTTTCGCACTGTAGCCTGGAAAGCATATAATAGCCTATTTGATAGTTAGCACAACAATTAAAAAATAATTTGTTAAATACTTACTCTGCAATCTACACAAACAGGTGATCATGGCTCTGTTATGTTATCACGGTTCATGGTAGGATCTCAGACATATGTAGTAATAAAACCCCAACATTTTACACTCTACTCTTCAGAAAGGAAATCACAAACAAAAACCATTGGGAATAGTGTGCTTTATGTGATATAGTGTGAATATGATATGCTTTGTGTGATATTGTGTGAATATATTGTTCTTTATGTGAATTTAGTTTGCTGTGCTCCTGTGGTTAGAGTCTGCTGGTTCTAATTTAGTTCTTTGTTTCAACACCGTTGACTGTTTTTCAATAGGCTATTTTAAATAATTCTGATAATAAAACCAGGTTATTAAGTCAAATTAGGTGTCACGTGATCATTCCATGTATTCAGTTTTGAATGTTTGCTTTCTGTACACACAAACACGGGGAGGAAAACCTTTAGGGGAAAAAAAAAGTTTCATCGTTTTACATATTAGCTTAACACAAACAATACAGCTTGTGTGTGTGTGTGTGGGGGGGGGGGGGTAAATTAAATAGTCTTATACAGTCTTAAACATACAAATCCTTGCTGTTATAGAAAATTACACAACACCTTCTGATTTACGAATGAACCCGTGCTGTTTTTAATAAGCTATTGTAATGCAATCAACACAATTTCTTAAAAAGAAAACATATTTGACGATTACTGGGGCATGACGTCATAGCGTACGCCCAGGTATGTTGCTTAAAATTCCGGCACCCCTGATATAAATCACCTTACTGCGTCCCTGACCGCAGAGAAAACGCACTGTAAATCTGTTTTGTTTATTGTGTAAGTAGTTTGGGCTGTAAAATGGCGAAGTTTTTGTTCACGATGTTTATTTTATCCACACTGACCCGTGAGAGTGTGTGTTCTGTGTCAGAAACAGCCTCGCTCTTGTGGCAAAGTGCACACTCTGCAGTTAAGAGCCTGGGTGATGATGCTCACTTCTATCTGGTTTCCCTCTTCGGACAACAGACAGTCAGTACATTGTTGAAGGTAAGTAGGCCTAATGATTATCTTTAAATAGGGATTAAAAATCTGCCCAGTGAAACTAGCGGTCACAAGAACGTCTTTCCACAAAAATGAAGTGGTATAGTATAGTGAGCTCAACTAAACTGGACAATAGAAAATTGCATAAATCTCAACTGGTGTTTTTCCGACGTTAATCTGCCCAGTTTCAGTGAAGCTTCATGTGTCCACTGTACTGTAGCCTCAAATTCCTGTTCTTGGAATCCATTGTGGTCTTCTGCTGTTGTAGTCAATCTGCCTCAAAGTTCGGCTTATTGTTCATTATGTGATGCTGTTCTCCTCACCATGGTCGTAAAGAGTGGTACCTTGCATATTGGTTGTTTGACTCAGTGGTGAAAATTGATTTCATTTTGTACCTAAGCCTGCATATGTCAGGGCATATTTCAGAGCTTTTCTTCAATGCTTTAAACAGACCACAGAGGATGGCATAAAAGAGATATCACAGGTTGTGGCTCATGCTCTGAATACAGTAGAAGTGTACATCACAGAACTTCTGCATGCCGCCGGAATTGATGGTGAGTTTATATTATTATTATTATTATTATTATTACTGTAAGTATCAATAATAAATTCTACACAAGCATGAAGTGAACTTTGAAGGAGGATGTTATGTCCAGTTATGTCCTCAGATGAATGGTGAAATGTCATTATTATTAAATAAATGACATTATATATTTGATATATTAATTGTATATGTAATTATATTAATATTTAGGTCCAGGTGTGTTCATTTACTATTTTAAAATCACACGGACCACTAAAATCCTTAAAAAACAAGCCACAGATTTATTTGTAGTCTTCATGGTCAAAACCTCATGTGTCTGAAAGTTTAGATGAGATAACATTTAAACATTGAAAGCATTGGTCTAATACATATGTTTCTTTTTATTCAGCCAAACTTCAGAAGCTCTTCACCCCTGAAGGTGTGGTCCTTGCGGGTCAGTGGGCCTTGCTGGCTATGCCTCGATACTGGCTGCTGTTTGCAGGTGTAATAGCATTGTTTCCACTGAAATTCATCTTTGTCATTGGCACAGTACTCAAGTGTGGATACTGGCTGCTGTCTTTGGCAGTTTGCCTGTTTGCTGGTGTTATTAGACTAGCTTTGTTTCCTCTGAAATTCATCTTTACCATTGTCAAAATATTCAAGAAGTTCAGGAAGCTGGCAAGACCACTGAGCGAGATAAGGAGGAAGAGAAAACAAAAATGAGAGCAACTAAAACTAAATAAGCAATGGGGCTAGAGCTGGAAAACACTGATTCATGCTTGGAGGCTAACTGCATTTCGTTGTCTCTGAACATGTACACTGCACAATGACAATAAAGTTGAATCTGAATCTACAATGGCTTAAATTAAGCAATCATATAATTGCTGATTCCAGTTCTTTTTTATTTGTTTGTTTTAATATGAACGTCAGTTATAAACAAATCTTTTTTTTTAAGTGAATTATGAGTATGGATCTAGAAATCCAATTAAATCAGACAACTAAAATTAGGTAAGATGTGCTTAAAAAGTCCATCAATCTTGTACACAAAAGGCTTGTGTGGCTGCATGTTTCTGGTTTAGCCAAAGAGGATCCACAGCTAATAGTCAATTCAAGACCAAGGTCAGCACGTGGAATTGGAATGAAAATCTGCAGCTACACTGGCCCTTGGCATTAAATTATTAAATTAATGTTTTATCCAAACAGGATTTCCATCAGTAGCTGCACTGTAACCCAAAACAACTGTTATCCGAGGTGCAAGCTAGGCTAGACAGGTGACAATTTAAAGGGAAACCAGTGGTTTTTCCAGTGGGACAGTTCTTTTTATGTCTCTGCCACTAGCTGGTGGAGGTGTTATGTTTTTCAGGTTGTCCGTGTGTACATCCAATATTCTCATTAGCATGATTTCTCCAGAATGAGAGGTTGAATGTTGTTAGGATTTAAGGGAAGTAATATTATAAAGAGCAGATGAACTGATTAGATTTTGGAACTGATCTAGGTATGTCAAAATAGAGGTAAAGGTTAATTTCACATGCTTTTGGCTGTATATTGTATTTCAGGACTGGGCACGAAAATGAAACCGTCATATTATCACATTCTTCCTCATAGTGTGTCAGGTTTTCCATGGAACATGGTTTTGTATTCTGCTCTTAGCTGGTAAATTCCTAGATAAGATCCTTTTATTTATCAATCCCAAGCATTCACAAGAATACCTCTAAAGGATAGCAAGCAGGCAAAGTGTAGTACACGCTACATGTTAACTTGGGCTTTACAAATAACATTTTAACCTGTAATTTACAAATAACAAAAAGTTGTGCTTGTTTTTGGCATTACTAAGTGAATGTAAAGGAAAGATAGTTAGACATAGTCTCAGTCTTGAGGTAAAGGAAAAGTCCACCATTAGACATTAGACATTACATGCTGTATATTTATATAGAAAAATTTGTGAAAATGCTTGATAATATTTGAGAATATTTGTGTTTTGTGATTCCCATGCTGATTTGTTGGTTGGTGCAGTTGTCTGCCACTCTGGTGTCTCCGACATTGCTAGTGCAGTTACAATGACATTTAGTAGGAGACAAAAATGTCAGAGATCTCAAACATAAAGGAAAGTTTCTCTCTTAACTCCTAAAAACAAAAGAGCAAGAGCTTCATTTCTCACTCACCATATTTCAATGTAGTTCAATAACATATTATTGGATTATCTCCATGACAACCCTGACAGTTGGTATTTTCATAGTGATGCCCTTTATGTGGAGTAGCTTCACATCATGCACATGCAAAATACACAGAAGATGCAAAACTCAGACCATATTCTGAGATCAGGATCTTGGTACTTCCGTGCTGCTGGACACCAGACCGTCACACCTATATGTGCTTTTTGAACATCCCATTCCAAAGTTAGTCCCCCTTTGCTAACCTCCACTCGATTTTGTAGCATGGCTGTGAGTATTTGCTCAATCAGCCACAAGAACATTATCGAGGTCAGGCACTGATTTTGGGTGAGGAGGCTTGGGGTGCAGTTAGTGTTCCAATTTATCCAACAGGCGTTCAGTGGGGTTGAGGTCAGGGTTCAGTACAGGCCACTTGAGTTCTTCCACTCCATGTCAAGACAAACCTTGTCTTCATGGAGCTCACTTAGTGCACAGTGGCAATGTCATGCTGTGACAGATTTGGGCCACTTAGTTCCAGTGAAGAGAAATCGTCATGCTAAACATGTAATGCTAAGCAGAATCCTAAACAGTTGTTAATGACCTTTTCTATGAGTGATTTTTGGAACTGAAACTGGGGACATTTCTGAATTCTGGGCTGTAGTTATGGGTAGCTTCTGTTAGACAACAAGCCTCCCAAATAAAGGCTCTTGGGTAGGAGTTAATTAATAGCAGGGAGAAAATAGGGCGTTGGTGGGTCATTAGTGGAGAAAGAGTGAGAGAAAGGAATTTATAGGAAGGTGACAAGGAAGAAGGTGGAGCCTAATCTTTAATTATACCATAAACTTCACTGAGCACTGATCCGAATTTATAGTAATTCATTTGATACCCCTGCTCCAGTGTATTCAACTTCATCAACAAGATCTGTCAAAGGACTTACTAAATGTATTTGTTGTATCACTGCATAACACTAATTTCACAAAAAGAGAAACATTCAGTTGAAAATCAGATGTTGGTTTATGGTCCATGGTTAAAATTAGGACTTATAAAGACTGTTGTCCTCATGGACTAACAGAGGAAAGGTAAGGTGTCCTCGAATCACTGCAACTCACAAAAGTAACTGAACTCTAGGCTTGTGCGATATAACGATATTAGCCTCCCTACACAATATTACATATCCAATATACTATATTCGATATCTGGTGAAGTTTATCAGTGATTATATTATATAACCAGACCTGACAACCTTTATGCATTGTAAGGTCCTGTGTAGGAGCTCCACAAAAACATTAGAGTATACTTGTATGAATTATCACTCGAAAATAAGTTTAAGTCTGTGCCTCTCATATATTCTATATTTTTAAAAATGTGCGTTTTATTCCTTTTCACCTCATTCAGGTTTTTGTATTCCATAGTACCCCATGGCCATTGTCTCATCCTGTTTTCCCCCATTATTCGTACCTTTATGTGCTGTTAAAACATTCAGTGAATTACATATGCAATCTAGGTTCCTGATGGGTCACATACACGCAGTGACCGTGAATATTATAAGGTCATGATTGTCACTCTGAACACTCTGAATTCCAATTCACCGACTGTGTTCAGAGTGACAATCATGACCTTATAATATTCACGGTCTCTGCGAGTATACTTCCCCACGTTTATGCCATCAACCATAAGCACCTGGATATTTTTGGTAGCCACTTGATTATGTTTTTCTAATATCCAGGATATTTATTGCCCACAGGCAAGCCCACATTCATACTAATATCACCATCAATGCTGTAGAGCTTGTCATCTTGTAAATTGCTTGTTAGATGAGCCAAGTCTCTGCCTTAATTCGGCAAAACTGTGTCGTATAGTTGCATTGCATCCTGGAACTTTAAGTTTGCTGTCTCCACTACTACTGAATTTTTCAGGTATTTCTCTTTATCTTATGTTCAATGACTGTCCTAATATGTAAATATATGCTGAATAGTTATTGTGAATGCCACTGTCACTGTTGAATTGTAAATATGTGTTTCATCGACTGCTATGCATCTTTTTCAGTTCCTCTTATAACCTCTAACGTACAGACAGTTACAAAGAAAAATTACAAGTCGCTTCATTCCTGGTACTTGGCTGGAGTAAGGACATGGACAGTAAGGACTATAATGGACAGACTGTCATGCACCAAGCTGCTAGGGCACTGTTTGCCAACTGTTTTCACCAAATACTTCCTCACTAAGCAGGCATGTCTGCAGCAGAAACCAGAGAATGCACCAACACTCTTATTTTCATTCTGATTATTTGTCTTTCCACATTTCATTCAACACCTTAAGCACCTGAATTGTACATTAGTTTATTTTGAGAGGTCAGCAGCTACTTCAGATGCACATTTGTGACAGTTCTCAAGCTGTTTTGTTTTTTTTATTGACTGGTTTCTATTGTTAATCAGTAAAAATGTGTTGCATTTATCTGTCTTGAAGTCCATCTTGGCATCATTATATCAAGTCTGTATTTATCTGTATCGTTATCAGGAGAGACCCATATGCTAAAAAAGGATAGACAAGATAAAATCTGTCAAAAATGGTCTAAGTAATATGTGACCTTTGGCTCCAATAGCACAAAAAGCAGTTCTTTTAAGGTTGCACTGGTTACGCTTGCACCTTTCTTCATTGCAAACATTACAGAGCAAAGCGCCTAGAATTTAGTTTTATTTTTTATTTTATGATGCCTATGTAAAACAGCCACTGTGCTGAGATTAAGACGCATACAGTTTCTGATACAGGCCAATGTCTTCATTGTGATTGGTTGATCAGGGATCAAGCATTTTTAATTTTATAAAGGCATACAATTTTATTGGTTTAAACCAAAAACAATTTGATGTCCACTTCAACAGAGTGCTGCAGTAATGAGTTATAACACCCGGAAATTAGCATTTTGGCACTTCCGGTTCCATTGTCCCAGTCTTTTGAATGGGTTTTTGGTTAAATGCATGTTGGTTAAATGCAATGTCTGTGGTTCAACACAAGCACAAAATATTTCACGTTTCATTCTACGACATAAAATACACCAGTAATATCCCACTCGTGATTTTTTTTAAGCTTTTACGTGTCGGGGTCATTAAATGTCATCAGGCCGAACAGGAAAAGTCATCTACTACAGCCTCGTTGTGTTTATACTCGCCCTCTTGCAAACTTGTAGCTTTATCCATTTATAGTATTTTCCAATTGTAGTGTTTTTTAAATAAAGCTTGAAAGAGTTGTCGGAAGCCTAGTGGTGGTTAGTCATGCGACCATGTTGTAGTTGGTTTATAGCAAAATTTTAGCTGATTGTATTACGCTTCAAAATTCATGAAAGTTGTGTTCCTTTGTGGAGATTATCTTGATGAACAAAACGTGTAAGAATCATAAGCTTTTGTTGGTCACATAGTTTATTTTCTTTGATAATCCAAAAGCTTTTTATTATTAAATTTTTTTTTGTTTGTTTGTTTGTTTGTTGTTGTTGTTGTTGTTTTTGTTTTTTGTCGAGGGAACCGGGGTGACGCAAACTTCTGGGCTGGCCTACAATAATACTTCATCCCTGTAGGATTGACGACTTCCACGTTAGTGTCCCACACTCGAGAAGGGGACACCTCTCTCTCTCTTAATGCCGAGATAAAGTCCATCTCTACAGCGGGGAATTATTACATTTATGATGGCAAAGATGCCAACGTGCATGTAACACCAGTCCCATGCACAAAGCGTCAGATTTTCTCACAATAAAATTACATCGTGAGAAAACAGCTTTTGTTAGATCGAGATCACGAGAAAACAACTTAAATTAAGTCGTGATCACGAGGAGACAGGGGGGGGGGTAATGCATGGCCGCTTAGGGCTTCCGTATTGAAGGGGTTAAAGATGTCTTGCAAACCCTGCCTTTATCAATAGATGGCAGTATTGCATCGTTTTTCTAATCCCCGAAAAACCACAGGTTAGATCCCAAATGGCTCCATATTGCAGATAAAGTGGACTAGTGAATGTAAAAAGCCATTATTCCCGATGTAGTGTACTTATCTAGGGCGGTAGGGAGCAGTGTGGGATTGAGCCGCTGACTGCTTGATACGTATCCACCAAAGGCGTTGATGGTTGGAAGTTAGGATTTTGTTGTTGTTGTTGTTGTTGTTGTTGTTGTTTTTACTTGCACTTTGTTTCTTGTCACTTGGAATTGTTTTGGTTTTAAAAGCAGGACAGAGGTCTGGCCAAATTGCCACACTGAGTAAACATCGAAACGCTTCACTTTTCCAAGCTTTGTGGAGTTCCGGCTTCCTCGACTGCCATCTGCTTTACTTCCGTTATTGTCTTCATGAATGTTACATAGTTATTACAAGTGATAGGGCACACACTGAGTTTTATCATTACGGAAGTGAGAACGCACTGTAAGCTTTGTTAATTGTGTAAGTAGTCTAGGCAGTAAAATGGCGAAGTTTGTGGTCATCATGGTGTTTATTTTGTCCACACTGACTCGAGAGAGTGTGTGTGCTGTGTCAGAAACAGCCTCGAGTATGTGGCAAAGTGCACAGTCCGCCGTTAAGAGCCTGGGTGATGATGCTCACTCCTATCTAGTCTCCCTTTTAGGTAAACAGTCAGTCGACACACTGCAAAAGGTAAGAAGGCCATGTGTTTCTCTCTAAACACTAGTGCTAAAATCTGACCAGTCTAACTAGCTATTCTCACATGCAAAATGAAGTGCCACTCAGTGGCCAGTTTATATTTATATTTGTCCCCTTTATTATGTGCACACATGATAGGATATACTGAAGGACACTTTACAGGTACATACTTGCTGACTGTAACCCACCGATTGCTATAAGCAAAATCATTGCATTCCAGATATTTTTAGGGTGGTGGAAAATTCTTAGTGAGGCACCGACACTTTTTGTAAACAGTGGAAATTTGAGTTATTATAGTCTTCCTGTCAGTTAGAACAACCACTGCTCACTCAGCAGTTTCTGAAACACTCAAAGCAGCCAATGTTCACATTTTCCCCCATTCTGATGTTTGATGTGAGCACTGAAGCTCAAGAGCTGTGTCTGCATGATTTTATGCATAGCACTGCTGACACATGATTGACTGACTGAAAATTGCATGGATGTTCCCAATAAAGTGCACCGAAAGTATATATGTGATAAACCTATATGGTATGTTTACCTGTTGAAAAAGCTCTTGAATGTAGGCATAAGGTGGATGTACCAAATAAAATGGTATGTACGTACTTTCATGGCAGGCCATTTCAGACAAATTAAGATATGAAGTAATAGACATGTATGAATGTTTTGTCACCTAGAGTCACCTTGGATCATTAGTTTTTCTTATTTTAGAAAATAGTGTTCAGTGGAATTGAATTTTCAAGTCAGATAAATGATCTGGCCAATATATTAAAATGTATAGCATTATAGTATTTCAGAATATCTTTTCCCAAACCAATTTGCAGGTCTTAGAATTTGCATGTAAGTTGTTTGACTTAATGGTGAAAATTTGGTTTCATATTGTACCTAGTGCTAAGCCTACAAATGTCAGGGCATATTTGAGAGCCAGAGTGTTCTATAAGTAATATTGTTTTCATTACTTTAAACAGACCATCGGGGATGCCATAAAAGTGACATCGCAGGCCACAGCTAACGCTCTGAATGTAGTGGCAGCATACATCACAGATTTTCTGGGTGATGCAGGAATTGATGGTGAGTTTATATTATAATTATTGTTATTACTCTAAGTATCAATAATAAATTCCACACAACCATAAAGTGGCCATTAACGATGGAAATTATGTCCTGTTATGTCCTTGGATGAATGGTAAAAAGGAAATTAATATGAAATTAATTGTATATTTTATGTATTAATTGTGTATTTGTAATTCTATTAATATTTAGGTGAAGGTGCATTAATTTGCTATTAGTAGTATTTTTAAATGAATACCTAAAAACCTTAAAAGACAAGCCACAGATTTCTTTGTAGACACATTATTTAAACATAAAAAGCTTTGAGCTAATAGAGTGTCCATTTCTTTTTGTCCAGCCAAACTGCCAGTCAAGCGCTTCACCCCTGAAGGTGTTGTCTTCGTGTCTTACTGGGCATTGCTGGCTGTGCTTGGATACTGGCTGCTGTCCTTGGCAGTTTGTCTGCTTACAGGTGTTGTTAGAAGAACTTTGTTTCTGCTAAAAGTCGCCTTTGCCATTGCCACATTCGGGCTGATTGTGAGTGATGGTGGAGCCAGTGCCGAAACCACAGCAATGAGACTAGCTGCCTTGGTGTTTGCTTGTGTCCTCCTGGGCGTCGGACCTTCGACTTTCAGGGGAGACTCCAATGCCCGCCTGGAGCAAAAAGTCAAGGTGCTTGAGACACGGATGAGAGAGATGGAGAGGAAGAGAAAAGAAGAATGAGAGCCACTAAAATTCAATAAAGGATTGAGCTAGAGTTAACCTGGGCCTGTTAGCCCTAAGGAACAGAGATTTTGAATCTGTGTTGGATGAATGGATGTGACCATGTCATTGACTCAGTAGTGTATTAGACTTTTTGAGTGTTTCTCCATACATGGAGTGACTGACATGTCGGAGCAGCAAAAACACAAAACCTGTAGAGTTACTCCAGTACTAATGTTGGAAAACACTGATTTATGAGTGGAAGGTGTTTGGGTGGACTGACTTTTTATTATTTGGCAAATATTTACCCAGTTTCCTTTTACATTCAGACAAATGGAGTACTTGGAATGTGTTGTGGTTTGAATATATTTATTTATGTCTTATTCATTGTGTACATTTTCTTACTTTAAAATGGACGTTTGTTTTTCCAAAACACTGCATAATTAAAAGGAAGATTGTGGAATTCGACTTTAATTCTTTTAGAAATATAAATATTTATTGGTTTACTGATTTATATAAGGACCTTAACTCAGTCTTAGGATTGGTTTAATTTAGGCAATCATATAATTGCTGGTTTCTCTTTCTAAAGTACATTAAAATTATGGATCTAGAAATATAATTAAATTAGTCAATTGAAGTTAGATGTGTTTAGAAATTCCTCAGGGGTCATTAAGCTTGTACAGAAAGGGCTGGTGTCGCCGCACGTAGTTGTTCCAGCTAAAGATGATCTATACCTACTAATAGTCGATTGAAGACCAAAATCAGCAAGAGGAATTAGGTGTGGAATGAAAAATTTGCAGCTACACTGGCCCTTGATTGAGAACCTATTGTGTTAAATTTATGTTCTGTCCAAACAGGATTTCAATCAGCTTTAGCACTACAACAAAAACAGCTGTTAACTTGGTGGCTTTGTTATGCTGGGGAATTTTTTTTATGCTTCCACCACTAGGTGATTTCACTAGGCATTTTTTGGGTTGTCCATGTGCCCGTCCATGCATCTGCCCAAGGTTCTTGTTAGCGCAATTTCTTAAGAATGAGTGGTTGAATGTTGGTAAGATTTATATGAATTTATCATTGTAACCAGCAGATGAACTAATTACATGTTGGAATTGATCCAAACAGAGGCAAGGTAACAGCATCGTCAAATGAGAGACATTTTTTTTTCAATAACTTCCTCTTTGAAGTATAATTTAACAGTAATTCTGGCATTCAAAATAGCAACAAGAAGGAGTAGACTTATTGGCAGCGAAGGCCTTGCGTAGCCGTGGGCATTTAGCACATTGTTTACTGAACTGACGTAATTATCCAGTTTGAATTGTTTCCCAGTGCATGTAGACAGGCCTGTGCATGTCAACGCTTATTCTGTGCCTGCATTATTCAGGATGCTTTACTGTTG
This sequence comes from Ictalurus furcatus, assembly GCF_023375685.1. Taxonomy (NCBI): domain Eukaryota; kingdom Metazoa; phylum Chordata; class Actinopteri; order Siluriformes; family Ictaluridae; genus Ictalurus; species Ictalurus furcatus. The sequence goes on along the minus strand of NC_071257.1, from coordinate 28,354,786 downwards.
AGAGCCAGCAATTTACGGAAGAGTTGTCTCTGTAAGTAAAGTAACACATTTCCTGCTTCTACGCCAGAAAAACGAAATCACAAGTAAGTATAAAATTCAACAGAGAGCATGTACAAATGATACTTTATGTCTTGTTAGAGTAGTGATACAAAAACTGCATTATGGGAGGTTGGTGCTACTGGGTGGCAACACATTATTAATAGTTATAGTTTTAGTGTTATAACTTCCAGTTGCTTTAAAATCACAAGGCTGCAGCTACCAATAAGGTTTGTGCTCACTCAAAAAATCTTTCTGTTACACTGTTAATTTGCATTAAGCAAATGTGGTTGTGTGTCAGTGTGTCAAATGTCAGTGTGGTTATAGACTGTTGTCAGTTGAACTCCAGATCATGTCATTTTTACACTAAGACTAACTTTGCTGGCTTAGGTGTATAAAGGAATATCACAACAGAGGTACACTGTGATAAAGAAATTGAACATGCCAACATAACTATCATTATTCTATACCAGCGAGGAAACCATGGGAAATGCTTTTGCCTGTCTCTTTTCTTTCAGGTTTGGGCATGAAAAGCTAACCCTCAACACATTCTTCACGGTGTCATAGGTTTTCCACAGAACATGTGGGAGTTTTTGATTCTGCTCTTAGCTGTTAATTTTATAGCTGGTAAGATTTTTTTTTCAATCCCTGACATACACAAGAATGTCTATAAAAGTCAAAGTGTAGTACAAGTTAAAAAAAAAAAAAAAAAACTAGACAGTTAAGGTTTGTCATGACAAACTTTGATGTTGGCTTGACAGAGCTCGTATGAAAGTTTAAAATAGTTATCAGTTTGAAATCTGAAGGTAACGTGCAGTTTTAAGAAAGAAAGAGATACAGATAGATAGGGTGCCAATACTTCTAGAGTTGGGTAGATAGATTGGGCACCAATACTTGTAGCATTAAATAGATTAGGTAGGGTACCAATATTTTTAGAGTTGGACAGATAGGCTGTCGATACTTGTAGAGTTGAACAGATCGTTACGATGCCAAAACTTTAGAGTTGAATAGATATAGATAGATAGATAGATAGATAGATAGATAGATAGACATGGTACCCTCCAATAATATTGGCACCCTTGGTAAATATGAGCAAAGAAGGCTGTGAAAAATTGTCTATATTGTTTAAACTTTTGATCTTTTGTTACAAAAAAAATTACAAAAATACTCTGCTCTCCTGGATATCAAACAATTGCAAACACAATACAGGTTTATCAAAAAAAAAAATCGTTAAATATGTGTGCATCAATTATTGGCACCCCTATGAATTCTTAAGAAAAAAATATATTTGAAGTATTTTCCCATTGATATTTTTTTATTTTTTTAATACATCTGGGTGAATAGGAACAGGAAATTGTTCCACCATGATTTCCTGTTTCACAAGTGCATAAATATGAGGTAACACATAGGCCAAATTCCCTTAGTCATTCATAACAATGGGTGAGACCAAGGAATATAGCTGTGATGTCCAGCAAATGGTTGTTGCGCTTCACAAAATGGGAAGTGGCTATAAGAAAATAGTACAATCATTGAAACTGGCCATTTCCATGATCAGGGAAATAATTAAGAAGTTCCAGTCAACTGGAAATGTTATGAATCAACCTGGAAGAGGACGTGTGTCTATATCATCTCAACACACTATGAAGATAATGGTTCAAGTGGCCAAAAAATCTCCAAGTATCACAGATACTGTGTTGGAGAATTGCAGAAGTTAGTTGCGTCTTGGGGTCAGAAAATCTCTGAAACTACAATCCAAAGTCAGCTACATCACCACAAGTTGTTTGGAAGGGTTTCAAGAAAAAAGCATCTACTCTCATTTAAAAACAAACTCAAGCATTTTCAGTTTGCCAGATGCTACTGGAACTTCAAATGGGATCGGGTTCTATGGTCAGGTAAAACCAAAATAGAGCTTTTTACACAGAAAGGTAGCCATATGGAAAAGTACTTCATGCCCACGGTTAAATATGGTGATGGCTCGTTAATGTTTTGGGGATGTTTTTCTGCCATAGGACCTGGACATTCTGCAAGGATACATGGCATCATGGACTCTATCAAATATGAACAAATATTAAATGTAAACCTGACTGCCTCTGCCAGAAAGTTTAAAATGGGCCGAGGTTTGATCTTCCAGCAGCACAATGATCCTAAACATCAAAATCAACACAAAAATGGTTTACTGACCACAAAATCCAGGGCCTGCCATGGCCATCCCAGTCCCTATGTAAAACCTGTGGGGTGAACTGAAGAGGAGAGTCCACCAGCTTGGACCTCGAAATTTGAAGGATCTGGAGAGATTCTGTATGGATGAATGGTCTCACATCCCTTGCCATGTATTCTCCAACCTCATCAGGCATTATAGGAGAAGACTCAGAGCTGTTATCTTGGCAAAGGGAGGTAGCACAAAGTATTGACTAAAAGGGTGCCAATAATTGTTGCAGATCTATATTTAATAAAGATATATAGTTGTTGGATAAATCTGTGTTTTGTTTGCATTTGTTTGATATCCATAAAAGCAGAGTATTTTTGTGAATTTTTTTAACAAAATATCAAAAGATTAAACAAAAGGAACAATTTTTCACAGCCTGCTTTGCTCATATTTACCAAGGATGAAAATATTAGTAGAGGCCACTGTAGGTAGATAGGTATGTAGATGAAGTGAGAGTCTCTGTTACAGGTACAGTGACATGAGTGAGAGCGAGAGAAGGCTTCAGGCCGTGTGCACGCAGGTGTTTGTGAGTTTTGACAGTTGGAGTATGAAGTCTTGAGCATTTTGAGCCAGGCTCTGGACGTTCCATCAATGTAAGTAAATGGGATTTTTTTTGGATTTTTGATTGTCCGCTCTGGGAAAACCATAAGTCCGATCAGTTATAAAAAAAATAGTGCATGATCAGTCTAAACAGCCTGAAGGGCTCTGCCGAGTTTGTTGGAATAATAATAATAATAATAATAATAATAATAATAATAATAAGCTTATAAAGCATAACAGTATATTGGCTTTGTCAAGTCAACATAAATTAAAAAAAAACAAAAAACTACAGGTTTACATCTCAACTTTACAAATAACAAAATGTAGTACTTGTTTTTGTCATTACTAAGTGAATGCACAGGAAACTGCATATTCAGACATAGTCCCAGGTTTGAGTGAAAGGGAAAGCCCACCATAAAACACATTAAGTATATTTATATTGAAATATCTGTGATGTGTTTAGTGATAGTGATTCTAATTTGTTGGTTGGTGCTGTATTTTCTTTATTCCCATAAGAAGTTAACGGTTGTCTGCCACTCTGATATCTCTGACAATGCCAGCACAGTTAAACTAACATTTAAAGAAATAATATCAAAGATCTCGGATATAAGGGAAACAAGTTTCACTTTTAACTCCTAAAAGCAAAAAGCAAGAACTTCTTTTCTCACCATATTTCATTGTTGTTCAATGTCATATTGATAATATTGAAGTAGTGGAGATAGCAAATGTTGGACTTAAAGTTCCAAAATGCAATGCAGTTATATGACACAGTTGTACTGGATTATGGAAGATACTCAGTTTGGCTTGATGGAGGTATTAGTATGAAAGTTGAAGGTTTGGAACCTGGTCTGTTTGAGCAGAGTGTACAGCTGAGGAGGTGACAGACTGATTAAAGGACTAAAGTGCTACTGCATCGGTTGCTTTAGGTAGAGATGTAGCAAAAGCTAAATCCCACTGGCACCACTATCAGCAGGTAGTCAAATGGCAGTGTGGTTAATGTAGAAAACTGTTAACCAGATTGGGCCAACATGTTGAAGAAAGGCATTTGAAAAATTCAATTTGGAATTGCATCACAAAATACATCTTTAATGGCAGTGAAGATTAATTCTAAAGAATAATTATAAAGATTAATAAGCAAGTTGTTCAGGGAGGTTTGTTCCTTTAAGGTGTGATAGCATGTTATGTCTGCAATACATTTTAAAGGTCAATTATTAATTTTGATCTCTCTCCTTAGAGTCCTGGACCCTTAATATTGCTTATCTAGAGGTGACCTATGGCCAGCAGCTAAGTATCATGATGGCAAATGTGCCTGACAAATTTGACTTTACACCTGTGAATAAACTGCAGTCATCTATTATCTGGTCCAGACATGCATCCAAAGACATCCAGCCCAAAAGGGGACAAGTGATAGAATCAAAGGAAGAAAGACGCTTCGTAATTAATTCTGTCACATTTGATGATCAGGGAAACTATACAGAGTGGAACTTCTGGGACAAAGTGGCATCAGTCCATGTAGTGAAGGTTCTATGTAAGTTTTTCTCTTGTATACATTTCTCACATTTGTTCTTCTGTGTCCTTCTCAGGCTCTTTGTCTTAATTTCTATAAAACTGCTTCATTGATTAGAACTTGCTTTTTAATTGAATCAAACTTGCTTTTTAATTGATTCTTGCTTTTTAATTGAGTCTTAATTGCTTTCAAAGCTAAAAGGCGTATCCAGACTTGTATGCCTGGTAAAAATCTTAGCATTTCCCTGGATGGCCTTTCAAAGGATGACGTTAAACTACAATACTCCAGCAAAGATTTCAACCTCACTCTGGTAGAGCACGGCTTGGCTGTGGGAAACAAACATCTTGGATATTGGGGACGGATTCAAGTAATTACCAAAAATATCCAAGTTCTTATTGTTGATAGTTCAGATGTGGGGAAGTATACACTCAGTGACCGTGAAAATAATACGGTCATGATCATCACACTGAGTATAGCTGGTAAGTTGCTGAAGTTCTTACAGCATTATAAGTGTTATGACAAAAGTTAAGAATTTGGTAGGCATCTTAATATTGTCTTAGAAAATGATTAGCAGAATTATAGTACATGTACAGTATTCTTGGCCCTTTAGTATAATGCTTTGTAGTAAACTATTGATTGCAATCTCAACTAACTAAAGGAAAACCAATTAAATAATATTATATACTGAATATATACTGTATATACAGTGCCCTCCACTAATATTGGCACCCTTGGTAAATATGAGCAAAGAAGGCTGTGAAAAATTGTCTTTATTGTTTAACCTTTTGATCTTTTGTTTAAAAAAAAATCACAAAAATACTCTGCTCTCATGGATCTCAAACAATTGCAAACAAAACACAGGTTTAAAAACAAATCTTTGTTAAATATAGGTGTGCAACAATTATTGGCATGAATTTATATGAGAAAAATATATTTGAAGTAAATTCCCATTGATCGTTTACATTTGTTAGTATACCGTATAGTATACAGTATATCCGAAGTCACCTACATCACCTACATCATTGTTTGGAAGGGTTTTGAGAAAAAAGCCTCTACTTTCATCCACAAACAAACTCAAGCATCTTCAGTTTGCCAGACACTGCTGAAACCTCAAATGGGATTGGGTTCTATGATCCGATAAAACCAAAATAGATATATTTTACAGTAAACACCAGAGGTGGTTTTGGCACACACAGAGAGGTAGTCATATGAAAAAGTATCTTATGCCCACGGTTAAATATGGTGGTGGATCTTAAATTTTTTGAGGCTGTTTTTCTTCCAGAGGACATTTTGTTAGGATACATGGCATCATGGACTCAGTCAAATATCAACAGATATTGTGGTGCTTGAAAGTTTGTGAATCCTTTAGAATTTTCTGTATTTCTGCATAAATATGACTAAAACGTCATTAGATTTTCACACAAGTCCTAACAGTAAATCACAAAAACCCAGTTAAACAAATGAGACAAAAATATTATACTTGGTCAGTTATTTACTGAGGGGAATGATCCAATATTACATATCTGTGAGTGGCAAAAATATGTGAACCTCTAGGATTACCAGATAATTTGAAGGTGAAAATAGAGTCAGGTGTTTTCAATCAATGGGATGACAATCAGGTGTTAATAAGCACCCTGTTTTATTTAAAGAACAGGGATCTATCAAAGTCTGATCTTCACAACATGTTTGTGGACGTGTATCATGGCATAACCAAAGGAGATTTCTGAGGACCTCAGAAAAAGAGTTGTTGATGCTCATCAGGCTTTTAAAAAAACCATCAAAAAAACCCATCTGTAAAGCATTTGGACTCCACCAATCCACAGTCAGACAGACTGTGTACAAATGGAGAAAATTCAAGACCATTGTTACCCTCCCCAGGAGTGGTCATCCAAGAAAGATCACTCCAAGATCAAGACTTGTAATAGTCTGCAAGGTCACAAAGGAAACCAGGATAACTTCTAAGCAACTAATGGCCTCTCACATATTGGCTAATGTTAATATTCATGAGTCCACCATCAGGAGAACACTGAACAACAATGTTGTGCATGGCAGGGTTGCAAGGAGAAAATCATTGCTCTCCAAAAAGAACATTGCTGCCTGTCTGTATTTGCTAAAGATCATGTAGACAAGCCAGAAGGTTATTGGAAAAATGTTTTGGATGAATGAGACCAGAATAGAATTTTTTGGTTTAAATGTGAAGTGTTATGTTTGGAGAAGAGAAACCACTGCATTCCAGCATAAGAACCTTATCCCATCTGTGAAACTTAGTGGTGGTAGTATCATGGTTTGGGCCTGTTTTGCTGCAACTGGGCCTGGATGACTTGCCATCATTAATGGAACAATGCATTCTGAATTATACCAGCGAAGTCTAAAGGAAAATGTCAGGACATCTGTCTGTGAACTGAATCTCAAGAGAAAGTGGGTCATGCAACAACCCTAAGCACGCACGTCGTTCTACCAAAGAATGTTTAAATAAGAATAAAGTTAATGTTTTGGAATGGCCAAGTCAAAGTCTTGACCTTAATCCAATAGAAGTTTTGTGAAAGGACCTGAAGCAAGCAGTTCATGTGAGGAAATCCACCAACATCATAGAGTTGAAGTTGTTCTGTACTGAGAACAACTCAGTACATCGGCCTGGAGGCTAAAATTCCTCCAGGCCGATGTGCAGGACTGATCAACAATTGCCAAAAATGTTTAGTTGCAGTTATTGCTGCACAAGGGGGTCACACCAGATACTGAAGCAAAGGTTCACATACTTGTGTGAAAATCTGATGATGTTTTTGGTCATATTTATGCAGAAATATAGAAATTTCAAGCAACACTGTATTAAACGAAAACCTGACTGCCTCTGCCAGAAAGCTTAAAATTGGATCTTCCAGCAGGACGATGATCCAAAACGTACATCAAAAGCAACACAAAAATGATTTACTGACCATAAAATCAAGTTCCTGCCATGGCCATTCCAGTCCCCTGACTTGAAATCCATAGAAAACCTGTGGGGTGAACTGAAGAGGAGAGTCCACCAGTGTGGACCTCAAAATTTGAAGGATCTGGAGAGATTCTGTATGGAGGAATGGTCTCAGATCCCTTGCCATGTATTCTCCAACCTCATCAGGCATTATAGGAGAAGACTCAGACTGTTATCTTGGCAAAGGGAGGTAACACAAAGTATTGACAAAAGTGTGCCAATAACTGTTGCACACCTATATTTAAAATATATTTTTATAAACCTGTGTTTTGTTTGATATCCATGAAAGCAGAATATTTTTGACAAACAAAAGATCAAAAGGTTAAACAATAAATTAAAAAAACAAAACAATTTTTCACAGCCTTCTTTGTTCATATTTACCAAGCATGCCAATATTAGTATAGGGTATTTTCATTCTCATTATTCTTGTTTTCTCATTTATAAGTTGCTTTGGATTAAGGCGTCTGCTAAACATTAAACATTACATTAAATGTAAATGTATGTAAATGGGTATTGTGTATATATACTGAAAAGTAATCACTTAAATTCAGAAATTTAATTAAAAAAAACTACTTGTGACAGATTTGTTCAGCTCTGAGGTCAACTGTCATAATAGACAGTTAATAGACTTGTGTTGTTCACTGTGGTTATTTAATAATGTACCAAATACTTATTTCTGTCAAGTATACTGCATTAGGTTTGAGGACAAGCAAGAGATTCAGACATCAGAATAAAGAGAATCTGATCCATCAGGAACTTAGCTTGCATATGTAATTCACTGAATGTTTTAACAGCAATCAAGTTATGAAAATTTGGGGGAAAAAAATAGGTTGAGATAAAGGGCACAAGTACTGTCTCGCACCACACAGCTACTTTGGATGCTCTGGAACAGGTTTAAAATGGCCTGATTAACAGTGGATGTGTGTGAAAGAGAAAATGCTTCATAAATTGGGTATCTGCTTAGAACAGACAGGCTGTCTATCTAAAATTAAACCATAGAACTAGCTGATATAGAAATTTCAAAGTTTCTGTTCTTGTATTGCAAGTAAATGTAAAGAAACCTAAGGCTACATGTACATACATCTTTAATTTTAAAATTGAAACAATAATTTAATAATTTGTACGTTTCTCCTCTCTTTAGGCTGTGAACTTAAGACCACTAAATTGAAACTGATGCATGGCGAGGAGTTTAATATCAAGCTGCCGATTTGGTTTAAGAAGCTGGAGTTTAGCTCAGTGAATGAAGTGGAATCTGTTGTCTGGCCCAGCTGTGCTTTGCACACAAGGAGATATGTTAAAGGATCAGGTTACAAAAGGCAATTTATAATTAGTCCTGTAACATTTAACGATCAAGGAACCTACACACTGTGGAATTACAGGGAAAAAGTGTCATCTATTTATAAACTGAAGGTTGTCTGTAAGTGACTTACTTTCCCCCTCTTTCTTTTTTTCACTTTGGCCCTTTCTCTACATTTTTAATTTCATTTAAATTTACTTTTTTTTTGCAATGGTTTCTTTGTATAAACCCTAATACTGCCTCTCCTGATTACCTTAAAAGATGCAAACCGTATCCAGGATTGTGTAGTTGGTAAGACTCTCAGCATTTCGCTGGATGGCCTTTCAAAAGACGACGTCACGCTACATTTCACCAACCAAGATTTCAACATCACTCTGGTGGAGCACGGTTCACCTGTGGGCAACTCACATAATCACTTCTCAGAACGGATCCAGGTGACTAGCAGTGATATCCAGGTGCTCAACATTGCTGTGTCTGATATGGGCAACTACACACTCACTGATCGTGAAGATCGCATGGTCAAGGTCATTACTCCGAACTTTGTCTGTGAGTTCCCACATCTAAAATCTTTCTACCAATGTCGGTAGTGTAGTGTTGTAACCTGGTAGGTAGCACTGACTGGAGTAGATATACAGTATGCTTGGACCATGGATATAGCAGTTAACCTATTTGAGTTAGGCAGAAAATGTTCTTATACAAATAATAATTTATTAATAATCATGTTATTTTTAATAGGAGAAAATTCTTGGCCATGCTCGGATTTTGAGAAAATCATGAATATTTACCATCTGAGCTAGCCCTGTAGCAAATCTCTTGTCTTTTTTTTTTTTTTTTTTTTTTTTTTAAATGTGTTTTCTGTGTGTGTGTTTCTTAATAAATTACCTCCGAAACAGAGGGTTTTTTAAAGATTGATGGTATTCTTAGTCTGTGACCTAGTGAACCGGTATCAAGATGTATTTATTGATAGAGACTTCAAAGCACTTCTGTAAGTCGCTCTGGATAAGGGAATCTGCCAAATGCCAGAAATGTAAATGTAAATGATGTGCTTCCTCCAGCTGAATCATTGACATAAATGCATGTGATTGGATAATAAATAAAAATTGTTCATATTGGCAAATTGTTACAGTAGGAATACAAGCCTTTGAGACATGCTGTTATTGGAAAATAATCAGCTTTGTGGTGCTAACAGTAACTCCATTTCACACCACCCCACTCCTGACTATTTTCCTATAAAAGCAAGCCTTGTCATATTTTATTCCTCACTTAGTGTCTTATCCTAAAATCTGTAAAATTAAGTTTGTGATGTTCACAAATCCAAAATTTCCTGTCTCACTACTTATCTAAACATGCTTACTTCTCTGTCTCTTTCTGTAGATCAACCGAATCCTCTGCTAGCTCTGCTGCTCTTGCTTTGTATACCACCCTGTGTTTGCTGCTGCTATGGGAATATGATCTATAAAAAATGGACTCAAACCACTACCACCACCACTGTGAGTGCAGTGCAGTTTGAAAAGCAAAATCCACTTCTTGCATCTACACCAAGCCACATGAACTCTGAAGCTCTTGCAGGCAGCACACTGGTAACACACAAGCACACAACACAGCACATGAGTTTTAAAAAATGTATTAAATATAAAATATCCAAATTTCACTTTTACCTTTTTGATGTTCTACTGTGCTTAGATTCTGTTTTGTTGCTGTTGTGCAAGAATCTATGTACTCCTACAGTGTGTTTAGATTCAGAAATACGTGAGGAATAAAACACTTTGGGGCATACTGTTTTAGGAAGATACTCAGGAACATACATACTGTTACCACCCTGATTATATTCCAATAACAGCTTTGCCAGAGATAACAATTTTACATTTTTTTTAATGAACAACATGTCATGCTTTTTAAACTTTAACAGTTACATTGAAGTTTATGGAATGTCTGAGAGTTATAAAAAGTAATTCTCTCACAAGGCTCTCTTTGTTTCTCTTTAACAACAACAAAGTAAGCAACAACAAGCACCCAAAACTTACTGCATCCTTGATAATTATATGATGTTGATATTTATATTATGTCGAATGCTCCTCAACCAGCATGAAAACCTTGAATATGAATGGATTCCATCCTGTTTTAATGCTTCCCTATTCTCATGTACATGTTTCTCTATCTATTCTATCTCCCTAAACACTTAACTATCATTCATCTCCCTTACAGGTGGAGCAGTCTCCAGCCACAAGCAATGGCTGATGTCCAGACCTCTTTGGATTTCATTGTCCAATTCAACATTAACATGGGATAGAAATAAAACTCTTTCATTCTGCAGCCTTCTGTAATATCTTACATGTCCTTTAGGAGGAAAACGGATAGTTTTTGTGATGGCTTTTCAGACAGTGTTTCTTCGACTGACTTCCTGTAGCTAATCATATCCTGTTGCCTGCCTACAAAAGAAAAACAATCTGCCACCCTTATCTGATGGCCCCATGCTTTCAAGATTCTGCTCTGTACTGGTGTTTAGGTGTTGGAATGAATGCTTGCTGCCTTTAAATTCAGACTAAAGATTTTAAATAAACTTAAATAAACTCATGCACTCTTGTTTCTTGCAGTGCCTTATCTTATTGATCTATTTATTTGCCATTACTCACTAGAGTCTCTAGATTGTTGCCAAATAGACAACCAAACACTCACCCACTGTGGATGAGAGAGTCTCAAAATATACATCTCAGAAAATACATCATAAAAATGCCCCTGGGAACATAATCTACCTAACCCATTGTGTGGGTTAGGTAGAATGTCAAGGGTATTCTTTTTTTTTTCTGACCTTTGTCTCATTGATGGGTTTTATTTCTTCTTCATCTTAATTGGCTTAATATGCAATTTATGATTCCATACTTACATTTTGTATATTGCACTGTATTATGTATTTAGTGCACATTGTATTGCATATACATAGCACACAGTATATAATATTTACTTTATATATACACAGTTCAGAAAAGAAATGTCACTCAAACAAAATTGTTGCAAAGAGACTGTAGTTGAACTAAACAAACAAACAATAATGACTCTTAAATTCATCACCAGCATCACTTTAGTGCTTTGTAAATCTGTCCTTCCCTGTATTCTCAGAGTAAGAGACTGAGCTATAGATGAAAGTTGTTATACATAAGGATGACAATTAAATTAAATACATCACCAGTATCAATGTAGTGCTTTATAAATCCTCACACTGTAATGTACAGGGGGGAGGAACCACTTTTCTCAGACTTCCTGAATAAAACTACTTTTTATAGGTGCACTTCTCAGGAGTAAGTCCTAGTGTGTAACTAAGATGAGTAACCTAAAATATTAACACACACTACTTATTGTGCAGTGCAATATAGTTTATTTGTGTTTGCAACAAAACTTAAGGTTGTGTGACAAAATAACACCACTAATAATAAACTTAAATATAAACGACCATCCAAACAAGAGAATGCCCCTGAAGACCTAGGCATTTACAGTATGAATTATGACATATTAGAGAATTAAACCAAGATCTTAGACAGAATGTTAGCCCATGACAAAATTCGCTGTCACTGTATGAACAGTTATGCAATGAAAGCTAAAGGTTAATATTACAAATCTTATTTATAAATTTTCTGACTGGTTTTCATGCATTGTTTGTAAAGTAACCCTTTTTTAAAATATATATATATTTTTAAATAAACAAAATAAGTAACTGGTGTTTAATATAAGCATGTCATTTATAAGTTTAGTTAAATAATAGATTTTTGAAAAACAAAAATAGAGAATGGTATAACGTTTTCACAAATGACAACTAGAGGTCAACCCTGGTTGAAAAAAAATCTGGTAATAAATCAAATACACGACTTAATTTGAACTTTTCTCACTATAACCTTGTTGTTTTTTTACAGTAACAAATCCATCCATCCATCTTCTACCACTTACTCCTTTTCAGGGTCACGGGGAGCCTGGAGCCTATCCCAGGGAGCATCGGGCACAAGGCAGGGTACACCCTGGACAGGGTGCCAATCCATCATAGGGCACCAATCCATCATAGGGCACAATCACATACACACTCACACACCCATTCATACATGCATGTCTTTGGACTGGGGGAGGAAACCGGAGTACCCGGAGGAAACCCCCGCAGCATGGGGAGAACATGCAAACTCCGCACACACATGGCCCCGGTGGGACTCGAACCCCGGATCCTGGAGGTGTGAGTCGAACGTGCTAACCACAGTAACGAATGTTATAATTTAATGTTCACAATCTTTAATTAGAATTACAATTTTAACAGAAATAGGTGTATATTGTCATTTAACGTCATTTCCATTTTCATAAACAGTGAGCATATACTGTTGTTATATCAGATGTACACCCCATGTAAAAAAAAAAAAACCCACAACACTGCAATCCATTTTTTTTTTTTGTATTACTTAATTATAGGGCATTATTTAAAAAAGTATATTAAAATAAAATAATTCATAACTTATATAGAACTAATAATTAATGCATATTCCTAATAATTAATGTTAATTTATTGTAATAAACATTAAATAAATATACACGCTTAAATGTTTGTGTTTACATTGCCAGATGATGTGCTTTGTGAAAAACGAATTCTTTGTGTTTACGTGTCTACACGCAATCACGCGTCAATGCGTAGACGTCTGTACACATAATTACGTGTTTAGGCGCAATAACGCGTACAGACGGTATGTCGTCTGTACACGCCCGATTTTTCTACTTTGTACGCGCCGGTCGCACATGCGCATTTAATTCTTTTGCACTATTTAGTTGTTCCACAAGGTGGCAACAGTGACCCAGGGCCGTTGATTATCAAGGTAGTTGAAGAAAAAACTGAATAAACGTAAGAGAAACGAGTGCAGGTTAGAAAGTACCTGCATTTGTATAATTCTAGCTTTAAAGAGTATAAGGATTTGTATATGGGTGCTAATCGTGGCGAGAGATTGCCCAAACATCATTGTTCGTGTTGTGCAATTCTTCTTCGTTGTCGTCCTTCACACCAGACCTGCTTTACTGCTCTGTAGTGACAATTGTAGGCCAGGTGCGGTAGTGCAAGTTGTCGTAATGCGCATGCGTCGACCGCCTGTGTACGCGTTCATGTCACATGGCGTATATTTTGAATGGCTATGCGTACGACTGTGTACATACGCTTGCGTACGCGTGAAAAAAACGTAATTTGCGTCACGCGTACCCTGCTGATGACGAAATTTGTGTCTAGCGTACGCGTACAAAGTTAAGTATATTTTGGGCTTAACGCAGCAACATGAGAAAACGTCGTGATTTCGCGCATGCGCGCTGAAGGGGAAACACAGGAAATTGACTCGGGAAGCTCGTGCGCACTCGAAAGTATCTGGCTGCGTCCGAAACCGCATACTTACCTACATGTACATATAAATACATGTTATATAGTAGGTAAGTATGTGGTTTCGGACGCAGCCTCTGTGATTTATAGATTGTTTTTAAATAAATAAATAAATAAATAAATAAATAAATGCATGCATGCATGCATGCACAGGTCACTGCAGGGGCTCCCCACTACACTATTCCCAGGATATTAAAAATAAATAAAAAAAAAATACTTGCCACATTTGGTTTGTATGGGGGGAAAAACATTATCAGGAATTTTATTTAACACAATAATAATTCTGTATATTTTTACTAATTCAAAGTCTGCTCAAACCTGTAAGGGTAAAAATATTAATCATATACAGGTCCAACCACACAGTTAAGGTAACAAGAAAGGGTGTAAAGGAAAAAAAAAATTGACAGTAGTAATTTTATGTAAACTGCTTCAAGCACTTTAAGTAAAATTACTACTATCAAATTTTTTACCATGAAGAAAAAATGTTTTTTTCCACACACCATGTCAATAAAATCCAAACTTAAAGCAATTCAGAGAAAACTACCCTTTTCCTGAAGCACATCATGAATATATGTCTAGAAATATAAATAAAGCAAAGGACAACTGTTGTAGATTTGGTTAGATAAGCGCAACAGGACTCCCAACAGCACTATATCAGACAGTGTATGTTTCATGTTTTTATTTCTTTGGCTAATATATGTGCATGTTTTTACAGTGTGCACAAAAAGATACAGGCATAAAACAACAACAAAAATGGCATTCCACAGAACTGAAATAGCAGTTCAAACAGGCAGTTTTGTATAAAATTGTCTTGCATCTGCAATTTTACAGACAGATTAGACTTGGGTAAGTACATTGTTAGAGCTTTAGTACATATTTTTGTAAATATCAATAGTGATAAAAGACCTTCTACATTAATAAACTCCTAGCAACATTACGCACCAACATGGTGCCTAAACATGCATAATATCAACATGACTAGAACGGGCTTGTACAGGAATAAAACACAAATGGGGCATACTGTTATAGGAAAATAACCAACAATTTTAATTTCCCTTATACCACAGTAAATTAATTGCCTACAATTTTTTTTTACTAATTAAAGAATGACTAATTTTTTTATCCATTGATGGATACATTTACAGAATCTACAGGAAGTTAGAGCTCGAGTCCTTTCCCATGTTTATGTTGAATTGGACAGCAGAGTCCAAAGAGTTATGGTCATTAGGGCCAGTATATGGGGCTGAAGGCTGTACCACCTAGCAAGGGAGATAAACAATATTGAAGTGATGCTGGAAAGAGAATCAGGTACATAGACAGAGGGAGGAGGAATCAAATTTATATGACTTCTAACACCATCTTGGAAATCACCAATACATTGTATGCCCCAATAAACCATTTTAAATGTCAGTCATGACACCTTTAATATAATAAATACTATTTAAAGGTAGGCATTTTAAAATCATCTTCAATACACAAATAGTTTTAGATATTCAAACAAAATACAACATTAAACAAAGGCAACCTGAGTAAGCACAAAATACGGAGGTGGGGGTTGGTTTTTTTTTTATTGAAGCAAAAAAAAAAAAAAAAAAAAAAAAAAAAAAATGTACCCAACACCCATCACCAATGTGAAAAACTAATTGCCTCCTTAAACTTAAAATTTGGTTGTGCCACCTTTAGCAGCAAAAACTGCAACCAAACACTTCCAGTAACTGGAGATCAGTCTATTACAGTGCTGTGGTGGCATTTTGGCTCACTCTTCTTTGCAGAACTGCTTTAGTTCAGCCACGCTGGAGCGTTTTCGACCATGACCTGCCCATTTAAGTTTCTGCCTCAGCATCTCAATTGGTATGGGTCAGGACTTTGACTAGGCAACTCCAAAACTTTACTTTAGCTTTTATTGAGCCATTCAGAGGTGGACTAACTCCTATGCTTTGGATCATTGTCTTGCTGCATAATCCAGTTTCGCTCGAGTTTCAGCTTATAAATTGAAAACCGGACATTCTCTTTTAGGATTTTCTGGTAAAGAGCAGAATTCATGTTTCCCTCAATTATTGCGAGTTGCCCAGAGCCTGAAGTAGGAAAGCATCCCCACACCATCACACTTACACCACCATGCTTGACCGTAGACATTATGTTCTTTTTGTGGAATTCAGTGTTTGGTTTACGCCAGATGTAATGGGACCCGTCTACCAAACAGTTCCACTTTCGACTCATCAACCCACAGAACATTCTCCAAAAAGGTTTGAGGATTATCAGGGGGTGTTTTGGCAAAATTCAGACGAGCCTTAATGTTCTTCTGGGATAGCAGGGGTTTTCACCTTGACACTATTCCACGGATGCCGTTTTTCCCAAGTGTCTTTCTGATAGTGGAGTCATGAACAGTGACCTTTATTAATGCAAGAGAGGCCTGTAGGTCCTTTGATGTTGTCCTTGGGTCTTTTGTGACTTCCTGGATGAGTTGTTGCTGTGCTCTTGGAGGAATTTTGGAAGGTTCTGGGAAGGTTCACTACTGTGTAGAGTTTTTCCATTTGGAGATAATGGCTCTCACTGTGGTTCTTTGGAGTCCCAGGGCCTTTGAAATAGCTTTGTAACTCTTCCCAAACTGATGCATTTCAAATCACCTTCTTCCTCATCATTTCTGGAATTTCTTTCAATTTTGGCATAGTGTGTTACCGGGTAAGACCTTCATGCTGTTTAAAATGATATATTTAAGTGTTGATGTGATGGAACAGGGTTTGCAGTAATCAGGCCTGGTTGTGTCTAGTTCAGCTGAACCCCATTATGAATGCAGTTTCATAGATTTGGGGAATTAGTAACTACGGGGGCAAATACATTTTCACACACACTTGGTACTGGATCATTTTTTTGCTTCAATAAATAATATTTTTATAAATAATATATTTTAAAATGGTATTTTGTGTTTCCTCAGGTTGCCTTTGTTTTAGCTTAGATTTTATTTTAATTTCTGAAACAATTTAGTATGTGATATACATAAAAACAGAAGAAATCAGGATGAGGGGAAATACTTTTTCACTGCACTGTATGTGGGTCTTCCCACAAAATTAGAAGCACACAATTGTCCAGAATGTTTCTGTATGCTGTATCATTACGATTTCCCTTCACAGGAACTAAGGCACCCAAAGCTGTTCCAGCATGACAATACACCTGTGCACAAAGCGAGGTTCATAAAGACATGATTTGGTGTGGAAGAACATGAGTGGCCCACACAGAGCCCTGACCAAACCCCACTGAACTTTATTAGATACGATTAAGTCAAAGTATGTGAGCACCAGATCATTTTACCCATATGTGTTTGTTTAACATCCCATTACAAAATCATAATTACTATGGAGTTGGTCCCCTGTTTGCTGTTACAACAGTCTCCACTCTTTGGAAAATAGCTGTGGGGATTTGTGTCCTTTCAGCCACAAGGGCATTAGTGAGGTTGGGTACGGATGTCAGGTGAGAAGGCCTGGGTTGCAGTCAGCATATCAATTCTTTGCAAAAAAGTGTTCAGCTGGTTTGAGGTCAGGGGCCAGTGCAGGCCACTCGAGTTCTTCCACACCAACCTTGGCACAGGACGTTTTTTGGACCTCACTTTGTGCACAGGAGCAATGTCATGCAGCAAAAGGTTTGGGCTTGGCCCCTTCCAGTGAAGGGAATTTGTAATGCTACAGCATGCAAAGGCATTCTAAATCAATTGTGTGACAATTTTTTGTGGAAACAGTTTAGGCAGTGCCCACAGAGGTGTGATGGTCAGGTGTCCACATACTTTAGTGAACTGTGAGATAAGGAAGTGAGTTTATGGCAGAGGATTTTACATAGTATTTCAACTGAACTTGGAGGTAAAGGAGTCTCCCATTTGAAAGAGATCATGTTTTAACCACAACCCATAGGCTACTATGATACATAGTGCAAATATTCAAACAGTCTTTAGTGTAGGTACCTCAGGCTGTGGAGGTGTGAGTAGTGGAGTCATAGCAGTTATTTCCCCTTTGACTGGATCAGGGCCAGCAGGAGCATTATACATCACTGGAGCAAAACCCTGCAAACACAGACACAGCCACAAAAGAGGGAGATTTCATCATCTACATATTTGAATGTAAACAGTGAGAATTGCAGAACAGAAAGCAGTGGGGGATAGAGTAAAATAAATATGCAAATGAACGAAGCAGAATCATACAGCCGGAGTAGGTTGGTTGTAGGGAGCACCACTCCACTGAGGAGGCTGAGCTGGAGGAAAGCTAGATGCAGGAGGGTATCCAGGGTTAAAGGCCTAAAAAACAAGCAACAGTAGATAAATCCTTGAAAAGTCATTTAACATCAGTCTTATATTTGTATATTGTGTGTGTTCACTAAACATTTATAAAACATTCACTTGTGGGAGTGATAATCAGTGACAAAAATCGGAATTTACATGAATCAGACCGTACAGGATTTTGCTGAGTTTTTTGGGAAAATGTTTGAAAGTTTTCGGCGGCTTTTTAAAAAATTTTTTGCGGAAAACTACTTGAATCGGCAAAATTGTAATTGCACGAAATTGTTTTGCACGGTCTTTTACATCGATGTTTGTTGGTAACTGAGACCTTTTAGCTGTACACATGTTCGACACATGAATCGAAGAGGGCTTTGGCTGAATGCGCATTGGGATGACGTCACATGAGTCTTGAGAATATTGCAGAGTTTGTTGGTTCTGTATTAATTTCTGCAATCGCGAAATCCTGGAGGGTCCGATATATTTATTTGCTTGCTCACATGTCACTTATATGTGATGTATAATTAAAACTGTGTCATCAAATGGTCTATTACCAATGTTCTTTGCTTACCATGTAAGGATAGTGTGTGTGTGTGTCTCTTACAGGGTTAGGGGGCATAGCTGGCGATGTAGCAGGATATCCACCATAGGGTGGTTGAGGAGGAAATGTGGGATTAGGAGGAGGAGAAGTACCCACAGGGTAACCAGGTGTATAGCCCTGAAAATCAGTAGCACAGAAATTTTAAAAGATACACAAGCATCAGCACTTGATTAACAAATTCTACATTGTAATTTCATGTGACACTCAACTGCATAAAGAAAAGCCCCCAAACTTCCATGTATTATAAACAACTTCCCTTTAAAAATCCAAGCAATCAGCTTGTTACGGACAATACGGAGCATGTCAAGTTGTCAAAGATGATGAACCTCAACGAAAACGTGCTATGTTGCATGCTGGTGTGTTACCGGTGTAGGGCCTGCAGGAGCTGCGGGGTTGGTGTAGGTTGGTGGAGGTCCAGGTGGATGAATTTGGTTGTCGTACGTCACTGTGGTGGTGTTTACGGCAGTGGTAGTGGGTTGGCTGCTCTTTCTACAGACCTTCTTTCTGCAGCAACAGAAAATACAGGGTGGAATACCAAGCAACATCAGCAGACCCATGAAGGGACCTACATTCACTCCCGCATGATGATCTAGAGAGAGAGAGATGGGCAAAAAAAAAAAAAAAAAAAAAAAAAAAAAAAAAAAAAGAGTTAATACACAAAGCAGTAAGTAATATCCTCAAAAGATTAAAAAGGAGAATGGAATATGGAAAATGTTGAACAGCATTAGTTCCCTACAGACCAGACTTGTATCATTTTAACATTATGAACATCACATGGATCATACATCATTTTATAATAATGATAGAATAAAGACTTAAGGACACAATTATACAATCATTTCAAATATCATTCTACTGTACTGAGTCTGGCAGACATTTTTTTTTAACTTTAGGTTTAGTGTATGGGAGTCATCTAGCTGCTCTATTAATAAACCCATTTTGCCTGTGCAGTGTTTTACACACTCCCTCTGTCAATCACTGTCCATTCTAAACCTGTTACAGAGTCATCCCCACCCCACCCCACCCCCAGGAGATGGAGAGATAAATAAAGGGACTATCCATTGTATATACGGGGGTGGTGGTGTTAACTATGAAAGCTACATGACCTGAAGAGATCTTCATTACTAACAGTCATGTATTGTGTGATTTTATCTCAGCACAGCAAGGGAACATGACTGATGAAAAACAGCAGTTCAAATGAAAGACTTAAAGAGGAATGGCAGCTGGTTTTGGAAAACACTGAAATGGCTAAAAAGAATCATCTAGCCAGAAGTTAACGATGATAAAGTTTATGGGAGAATTTTCCAGGTACATTGGTTTATCCAAGGTACAAGCATATGTACATTAACTATCACATTATAATAGTCTATGAGGACACTAGCCCTGATTTGCTGTCCTTGATTCATATATGAATATGATAGGGCTACACAATTAATAGTACTTTTTTATTACAGGTTAAATTTTTTTGAAGATCAAAATAAGCACAATAAGCTGCGATATTAACCAATTGGATCATTTTATATATGCTTTTTAATTGGTGTAACTCTTCAGTGATATGCTTTACCAGTATTTGGTTGCATGTTGTGCTAGTGTATAATCATATGTATTTAGTTTACACTAATTTGTTTGATATTTAGGTTTTTATATATTTAATTAAAAGTAGACCAGTAATGTATATTCCAAGATTTATACTTTTGAAAGAATATACACTACTGTCAAATGTTTGAACCCACCTGTACAGTTTTCTTCAATTGTATTATTTTTTAATACTTTTGAATAATGATAGACATTATCACTATGAAATAATGCAACTGGAATTATGCCATAGCAAAAAAATTTAAATAAATAATAATAATAATAATAATAATTAAATTAATCGAAATTACTTAAAATTCTTAACAGTATTCTCAACGAAGTTTTGAAGTTCCCAAATAGGCCAAGCTCCTCACTGCTTTTCAGACAATAAAAACTCATTCAAAAAACGTAATTTAAGGCACACTTCCAACTGAAATTATTTAAAACTTCTCTCTGCCGAAACATGTGGGTCTGCAACCCATTACTTCCCCTTATTTAAAAAAAATCCCTTATGAAACAGTCATTTAAATAAAAGCTTTTTAAATAATTATAATTTAAATTTATTCCATAGAACCTCCGAGCATACTGGATCTGGGGTTTTTTCCCCCCAAACTAATTGTTTGGGGAAATTTTTTTTTACCTAAAGTAAAAACTGCTCATTCAAAATAATTTAAATCCAGAAATAAATTTGTACATGGCCATTAACTTCACCATTCATATCTTTTAGAGATGTACACTGAAACACGCACCTTTATCAAAATCTCTTTAGATCAGATGTGTGGTTTATTTATTTTTTTACTATTATTGTTGTTCTGATGCGTCTGATTTTTACTAGTAGTGTAATGAAATCTAAATCACTGTATAATAAGAAGAAGAAGAAGAAGAAGAAGAAGAAGAAGAATAGATAGTTAATATTACAGCAGGTGGTGCACAGGTCCAGAGTCTAATTCATTCCAACAAACACAACATTAGTCTTTCTAAAATATTTTTGGAAATATTCAGAAATTTCAGGTAGAAACTCACCAACCAAGTGCATAGAGATGATCTTGACTTTGCGATTTAGACGATCTCTGAGTGTGTAGTTGCCCACATCAGACACATTGACATTGAGCACCTCGATGCTGTTGCTAGTCACCTGGATCCGCCCCATGTAGTCAGGATGTAAATTGCCTACAGGTGAGCCGTGATCCACCAGAGTGAGATTAAAATCTTCGTTTGAAAAATGTAGTGTGGCATCATTCTTCACAAGCTGACCCAGTGGAATTCGAATCGTTTCACCAGCCACACAATCCTGGGAAATCCTTTTAGCTTCAAAAGCAATTAACAGAGGTAGTATTAAATTAAAAACCGTGATCCACCAGAGTGAGATTAAAATCGTCATTTAAAAAATGTAGTGTGGCATCATTCTTCGAAAGATCACGCAGGGAAATCCTTAAGGTTTCACCAGCCACACGATACTGGCTCTCTCTTTTAGCTTTTAAAACAATTAACAGAGGTAGTATTAAATAGGATGTCTGTACAAAGGATAGTGTACCTGTTGTACATAGAAAAATGTGTCATGGAAAAATGCGAAGGAAAAAGTTAAGAAAGTAAACTGCTATCTTAGGGATGATTTACACTTCTATAAGCCTGTTTCTCTAAGCACCTCAAGGCCTCACGCACAGACTCTTGCATAATGTGAGGATGTTCAGTAGGGACAATGTCAGATGAACCACACTGAAATTTACAGATTTTACAGAGATGATTGCCAGACTCGCACCCCTGGAAGGGGAAGTGTCAAGCAGTTAGATCAAAGAATAGTTCCATATTTTGCAGTAAAAATAATAAATAGAAAATAAGACGTGCTGGAGGAAAAAAGAATATTTGCATGCACAGTTATAAACCAAGTATAATTCTCACTGAAAGCACTTGTGAAGCATTTGTACTCATCTGCACTCAGCAGTATAAAGTGACTCTTGTATCAAAGCATTTCTATTTAACCAGTGTTTAATCCACAATTCTATCAATCGTGGAATTGTGGAATTGTCTATGCTTTTATTACGCGATTACGTTTATTTTAAATTGAGTTAAAAACTTTATTATTTAACATTTTATTGTTTACACTTGAGATTTAGCAGGAAGCATACTACTTTGAACTATATTCTGAATCTGTTTAAACCCGTGGAACACTTAGAGACGCAAACAGATACAAAACTCCAACAACCAATCAGCTTTCATGACTGGTCAGCACACAGAACCACAGGCACACAAGGTAATTACTGATTAATTGTGTGCCACACTTATGCATAATACCACTTTCTGCATCATGACACAAACACATGTTAACACAGAATTGAAAGCCTAAAATCACTTACTGATAACCTTCAATAAATGGATGGAAATCTTTTTGCTCCAGAAGTTAAACAAAGTGTAGGTTCCCTGATCATCAAATGTGACAGAAAGAATTACAAATTTTCTGGTAGAATCTCTTCCCGTTATTTTTCCCCTTTTAGTTATGGAAGATCTGGACCAAAGAACATCCTTCTGTGATGTAGTCGCAGAGATAAACTCCAAACTCTGAGCCTCAACCGGCAGCCAGATACTAAGCTGATCTCCGAACATCAGCCCCTCATGATAGGTCTTAGGTAGGTTAGTGTTACCAGCACTGCAGTCTGTGGGGGTGGGGGAAGCAAGAGAGAGAAAGAGAGATTTACAAAATATTTACATAATGAATCCTACCATAACATAGTGCTAAGCAAAAGTGATTATTCACCGAGGCAGTTAGCTGGTAAGTGTTTCTTTCTTAAATTTTAGTTGAAACTAGTTGTAGCATCGGTTGTCAGATAGAAGGTTTAACTGCACTTTCTTGCTGCTACGAGTTGTTTACACGTTGTAGATTAGAGCTAATTCCTATATTCATATTCGGTTTTGGTCAGGAGTCGCTCGTTCATGCGATTACACTTTGTTTTGCTAATTAAAGAGGCGTGCTCAACTGTGAAGCACCCTACCACAGTACTTAAGAACTACAAAACGCTGACGCAAAAGCGTCAGCCCTTGTCGTATGAAGACCAAGCTCATGTAATCTGCACGAGTCCACTGAGCACTCACGTTGCTAAGTATACTTTTCTCTGTCTCTCCACCTTTTCCTCCTCTCTTCCCCTCGCTGTTTACCCATTTACACACTAACGTGTCATCAGTTTATCCCGGTTATTTACCACAGGCACAGACCACAGCACACTCCAAGTACGCAACTTGTACAACCTACGCTCCCTGCATGTGGCTTCTGCAGATTCCTTCTCGTTCTCTATGGGACTTTGGAACTGCCAATCTGCCGTCAACAAGGGAGATTTCATTCCTGACTTTGCAATCCACTCCAACCTCAGTGTGCTGGCTCTGACTGAGACTCGTGCCCCAACAGACCAGGGGGTGGTACAGGTTTTCTTCTCTCCAAAACATGGAAATGTACGTGTCTTTCTCCCCCTTGCTCCTAGACGTCCTTTGAATTTCATGCTGTTACAGTTACTGACCCTGCCAAAATGCAGTTTCTTCTTGTTCATCGTCCTCCAGGTCAAGTGGGGAAGTTCAATGAAGAGTTTGACATGATACTGTCTACCATCCTGGATGACGGAACTCCTCGGTGACTTCAACATTCACCTAGACAAACCACATGCAGCTGACTTTCTTGCACTCCTTCCCACGTTTGACCTCAAGCAGTTCACCACCCCAGCAACTCACAAAACTGGCAAACAGCTCGACCTCATCCTCACATGTAACTGCACCACACAAAATCTTTCTATTACTCCTCTCCACACCTCTGACCATTTCTTTATCCAGTTTTCTATTTCTCTCCCCTCATCCCCCTCACTGTCTCCACCTTCTATCTCCTTTAGTCACAATCTTCGCTCCCTTTCCCTCCCTCACACTTCTCCATGGTCACATCACTTTTTTGTCATTTGACAAAAATTGCTAAGTTTGGCCACTTTGTTGAGCTATTACAGTAAAAATACCTGAAAATGGCTGAATAAATGTTGTTTTTAAACGATTATATTTTATCCGATGTTTCGGACATACATGTTCTTTATAGAATATGTTAGACCTCCTCATTGTGAACAACTCTGCCTGTAGGACAACTGCTGTCAATCATATAGTCCGTTAAATATGTGAGATTATTAAAAAAAAAACAAAAAAAACTTGTCAACTAGTCCTAGGTTTTTCGCTCAACTGAAATAAAACTATTGCAGGACAATTCTTTGGACTATTTGGATCAATAATTATCAAAAATTGTTGAATTTTTATTTTAACTTTGCAAGGGTACAGCAAAACGTTTGGAGTGGGCGTGACCACTCTTACTTAATTGGCTATAATTCTTGAAATGAATGAGATATTTTCGCCAAACTTGGCATACTTATGTATCAGCTCAATCTGAAGACAGATCTAAAAAATAATACTGATTTTGAAGAGTTGGTGGCGCTATAACAGAACAAAACATGAAATTGGTACTAAATGTGGAACCACTGGTCCAATACACATGATAAATGAATTTTGCAAGAATTGTCCTTGTCCAAGGTCCAATCGGCATATATGAGGACAACTGTGAAGCTTGAAAAATACGGCTGCCACTGGTTGATCAATGTTCAGCATCAATGTTCGATTTAGGTGCTTATAGGATTGCAAAATATTAAGTAATACCTTTTAACATCTTTAAGGGCCCTAAACGTCTTGAAATCTGATAATTGCTACTTGCAGCTATATTTTTATTTGTAATTTGTCATTCAAATTTGAGAATGTGGTATTATTGTACTTTGAGTGATGCAATCTTTGTAGAAGTATATTCTGGATCATTTTTTGGCATGCATGAGAATGTGAGGAAGTGAAACAAAATTTCTTACACTTAGCATAAACAGCTAAGAGCAGGATCCAAAAGCCTTGCATTTTTCTGTGAATGAAAGAGTGAGACGTTAAAGGTGAAGCCAGTTAAGAACAATGCAGCACAATGCAGTCGTGTGGAGGCTAGATCATCATGTCCGGACTGGTCCAAAACTGGAATTGAGTAGGAAAAAAATATAATGGTTTGGGGGTTTTCCAAAAAAAACTCACTGATTTCTTTAGGGTTCAGAACAAGGGCTTGTGACTTCTACTAAAATTTCACTGTCTTTACATTTTAACTATTAGTCAAGTGACATGTTTTTGCATAGTATGAATCTTTTTTACTACATAATCTTACAGTAGTCTCTGTATTCCCCTAGCTACATATCCTGACAAATTGTAAAAGGCTATTTGTATTCATCATGATGATTTATTGGAATATCCAATAGCTTATTATTGGTAACATGACAAAATGGATTTACAAATCAGATACTGCAAATTGGTCTCAAGAATTTAAAATTCCCTACTATAGATTTGCACAGTTGGCATCAGTGGGTCATGAGATCACTCTGGTCTTAAAAACCCCTTCCAATTAATTTTAGGTTAACATACAACGCTAAGTGTGTTATTTAAAAAATAATAATAATAATTTCTTGGGACACTCTGATTTGTTGTAGAGTTCTACATATAAGCTTATAGGGTTCTTACAGAGACCCAAGCTGAAGAACAATGAAAACTGCCAAATGTTGCATTTTTCATCTGATGAGCTGTTTAATAATCAGAAAATGAGAATTCTTCACTCATTAGCTAAACAAAAAAATGACCTATTGGTTTTTTAAAAGTCCCAGATTGTGAAGAACTGGCTTGTATTTTAATTTAATTGATTGATCAATGGAAAATGAAACATTCCTTAAATACCATTTTCAGTTCAAATACATTTGACTGAAAAAGTTTGCATCCATCTTGATTTCTTAGAGAAAAGGATTTTAGACATAAAACAAAATTCTATGATTATTAATGTCTTCCTACTGATACCATGTTACTTTGGAGGACTTGTTCTAGCACACATGCTAAACAAATGAATAAATCAACCAATACAACAATCGATAGATCTAATATAACAGAAAATAAAAAACACTAAAAGTACCGCTGGTACTCAGGTGAGACAGGGACTACAGAGCAGTATGATTTATTGGAGTTTAAACTCACCTGAACTTTATTTTTTTTCTGGAGTAGATGTGGGAAAAAGGGTTACTTTCTTTGAAAAAAAAGTAAAAATAATAAAGCATCAGAAATACAGTCAGACATGCAGAATACAAATCATTTAAAAAGCAAAGAAACAAAAAAGAGCACGCCAACATTTCCAGCACAAACAAGTAATATGGTGACTGGCCAAAAGAATTAAGTAGGGTCTAGGTGACCTCCTACACCATAAGTATTTGCTTTTCAGAGACCTTGATGTCTGCATTCAGGTTTCTTGCTCTTTTTGTTTTTTAATTACTAAATGAAAGGATGATGGCAATTGCATGCAATATGTATTTGATATATAACTATTATACGTAACCTCAGTCTGTTTCAATCTACAGCGTCTGTTTGTTATAACATTTCTCACGCAGCTCCATATGAACATACCCCTAGCCACGCCCATTCCAGAAAATGGCTTCAAATTATTCCTGGCGGTCAAGCAAGTAAAGATTCAGCTTGGAGTCGCAATTAAAGAAATGAGATGCACATCTAGAGTCAAATGTTTCATAATGAATGTAGTGTTTACTTCAGAGTGACTGACACAACTCACTGTTTTCAGTTCAAATACCAGACATCACAACCTGCAAAAACTCATTTCAAGGAGGTAGCTTTATCGGCCACTGCGCGCCACCCACCCACACACAGGCACCAAACATGTATGAACAAGGACATGACATTTCATTATGACAGAACACTATTTATTTAAAGACACATCTCAACTATTTAAAACTCTAATGCAAATAGCTTTTCTGGTGTATGCAGAAAATGTGACATTAAAATATGTACTTACACAGTTTCATATTATATTATATTACTGTATTATTCCACACATGGAGTCATTTTTATATTCAATAACTACTTTACACATGTCTACAGGGAGTTTGTCCTTATCACCTAGACATCAATACAGTAGCTCCTTATAGCAGCTAGTTAAAATAACGTTAGCTATAGGCTACTGATGGACGAATTACACCTATTAAACACCTCAACATGTCTTTTACACTCATTTACCCCACCATGGGCAACTGAGAAATCACTGCTGAATATATTACAGTGAGCTATACTCAGTATGTTTACATGGATAAAAATTATTACCATATGGTAATTATTACCATACCAGATATTAACCAGATTAAGACAATACTCTGATTAAGAAACTACCATGTAAACAGCTATTTCTGCTTACCTTAATCCGACTAAAGTCATACTCGAAAAAAAACAAATTGAATTAAGACATGTGGAGTATTCCTATTTTAGTCATATTATCGGTTAACATCCATAGTGCACTGACCAATCATAGCACGGTCTCGCTCTAACCAATCACGTTGTGTTTTACAGTCAGGGTGGGAACAAAGTGGTACTATACCAAACTCATGTACATCAGCATCAATGTAACACCATTAACAGAAAACCAGCATCATTATGAGTCATAAGTGCACTGTTATTATAGATCAGTGATCTGATGGATTAGTAACTGATTTTCTTGTAGATGTTGTTACAATGATGCAGTTAGATGGTTAGAACCGCTCTCCTGTCGTGATTCCTCCTGATCGGCCATGTTGGAGAGCCTCTATTACAGACCTATGCAAATTCAGTGCAGTGCTTTTATTTTCCTTGTTTTGGATATACTTATTGAGTACACTATTACAAGGGTAGGACCTATGTAATAATTTAAATGTGCCTTCGTTTATCTTGTTTGTTAATAGATATTTGTGTGGAAGAGACCAGACCAGACTCCAATTAACATTGTATAACGCCATCCATTTTAAAGATGAAGCTGGAATAGATTTTCTGTTAATATGATTGTGAACAACGTGGTTATTGAATTTGTGATCAGTAATCAAAATCCCATCAATTGATATAGAAGTGTTATACAAAAAAATAGGACTATAAGTTTGTTCTCCTTTCAAGAGAGTTTTTATACCACTAGGAAGGCGTTGAATACAACATTATATTCATTTAATGAGCCCCAAAATCAAATTTTCTGGAAAATTCTGAAAAGGAATAAAATTAACGATTGTCATCCATCAGCTGATTAACAATATAGATGTTATTTAAATACTGTCTCTCAAAAAAGTAATGATTTATTTCTGTAAATAATAATCTGATTGTTCCAGATAAAACAACAGTGAGGTGAAAAGTTAGGTTTGTAAACCAGTAACCACGATAATAAAACCTGTTGGTTAGGTTTTGCTAATTTAATGGATAGTTTACCAAGTGAGAAGGGGCACTATAACAAAAGATTCAATAGCTCCCATTTTCTTAAAAACAAAATTAGGAAATGTGTTCCATATGGAGGTTTTTTTTTTAACCAATCTTTTTAACCACTTTACTTTTAACACATGGTTAAAGAGGGTAAAGTCAACAACTCCAAGACCTCCATCACTAATCTTATTTCTGAGAACCTCCTTTTTAATCATGTGATTTATTTTTCCATATGAAATTATATAATCATTTATCTAATAAGGAATATATGACTTAGGACAATGCATTACAGAGAAGAGATAAGAAACTCTTAATAGACCCTCTACCTTTGACAGTAAAACTCAACCAAATCTCTCACCAACCAAGAATTGAACTTCTTTTTAATTACATCTTTAATAGGATTTAAATTAATTTATGTAAGAACCATATTTGAATTTAAAGATAGTTTTACTCCCAAATAATTAACTACATCTTTAAAATGTAGGAGATGCCCCAAACTTCCTGGAAAGTTGGGATGTCTGCCAGTGAAACCACCTCAGT
The DNA here is from genome assembly GCF_023375685.1 of Ictalurus furcatus. Classification (NCBI taxonomy): domain Eukaryota; kingdom Metazoa; phylum Chordata; class Actinopteri; order Siluriformes; family Ictaluridae; genus Ictalurus; species Ictalurus furcatus. Next base: position 28,325,574 of record NC_071257.1, on the reverse strand, counting down.
GAAATAAGTCGTTCCATGTTACTATGGAGGACTTGTTCTAGCACAAATGCTAAACAAATGAATAAATCAACAAATACAATACAACAGTCAATAAATCTAAGATAACAGAAAATAAAAAAAAACACTAAAATATGCATTAGTCATTCCAAATTTGAGTCTATTTTTATTCTATTCTTTTTTTTTTTTTTTTTTAAACTCATTTACAGCTGGTACTCTGGTGAGACAGAGACTACAGAGCAGTATGATTTATTGGAGTTTAAACTCACCTGAGCTTTAGTTTTTTTTCCAGGTGTAGATGCGGGAAAAGGGTTTCTTTCCTTGATGAATGTGGAGTGCCAGGGGGAACCAACTGTATCCTAAACCGCGCAACAATCGACTAAAAATATATAATAATAATAATAATAATAATAATAATAATAGTAATAAAGCATCAGAAATACAGTCAGACGTGCAGAATGAAAATCATTTGAAAAGCAGATAAACAAAATGGAGCATGCCAACATTTCCAGCACGAACAAGTAACATAAAGAAATAAGTAGGGTCTGGGAGACCACGTACTCTATAAATACTTGCTTTTCGGAGACCGTGATGTCTGCCTTCGGGTTTCTTGTACTCTTTCTTTGTTTTTATTGAAAATTTACTAAATGAAAAGATGACAGTAATTACATGTTATAAGTAGTTCATATATAACTATTATACATAACCTCAGTCTGTTTCCGTCTACATGCAGTCTACAGCGCCTGTTTATTATAACGTTTCTCACGCAGCCCCACAGGGCTTCGCCCCTAGCCACGCCCAGTCCAGAAAATGGCATCAATTGTTTTCCGGCAATGACGTGAGTAAAATAATTCAAAGCTTCAGCTTTGAAGTCGCAATTCAAGAAGTGAGATACATATCTAGATTCAAATGTTTCATAATTAATGTAGTGTTTACTTCAGAATGACCGACACAACTCGTGGGAGGCGTTTAACTAACATGTTTAATGGGATTTCTGATGAAAGGAATAGGGAAAACTCCTTTTGCACAGAAACTGAGCAAACTCCCCACCTCATATCCGCACAGCCCCGACCCCACATCATCCCCACCCCCATACACACTGGGCGCACTGGTTGAGAGCAGGATGCTCGTAACACTCCTAATTTTTATTTATTTATTTATTACATATGTTCATGTTTACTCTTAACAGTAAATACATATTGGTAGATACTGGTAGTGATTGTGAAATGAAGCTTTACGAAGCACCGAGGCTTTCCCCTCAACTGTATCGTGATATGGTTCATTAATCGAAGCTTTACAACACGGTGCACACTATTGACATCTTGTGGTCAAAAGGTTGAAATGCTGCCTTTTAAATTGTTTCTTGTAATAAATCAGTCACTTTGTACTCTGAAAACCATAAAGGCAATAAAAAAATAATGTCTTTCATTTGTCAGGGTTGATGTAGTACTTACACAATGAATCCATTTATAAATGGGATGAATTAACTTTTACTGTAACAATATTTATAAATCTGCTTTGACCAACACATGCAGCCTTATTCACATGGGTTTTTCCTATGTCAGCATATAGTTTTGCATACAAGATCAAAATAAATGAAGATTATTGTGGAATGGTCAGTTGAAGTGCTTGTGAACTGGGCGGTGAAAGTGATTGTGAACTGGGCGGTGAAAGTGCTTCTGAACTGGGCGGTGAAAGTGCCTGTGATTCTCTCACAGAGGAGTCTAGAGTACATAAAAATTCCAGGGCAAGATGATGAAGATATGGATAGACTTACACTCTTTTGAAAGAGAGTCTTGTTTTTCAGGGTTTAACAGACATGTGAGATAGAATAAAAGGCAAGCAGGAGAAATACAGGAAGTAGACTGTACTCAAATAGAGCGTGAGTCCATTCCCTTGTTGATGTTGAACTGGATAGTGGAATCCAAGAAGTTAAGGACATTAGCATCAGTTTACAGGGCTGGAGGATGCGTTCCCTAGCAGGGGAGATGAGCCAAATTAATGTGATGAGGGAAAGAGGGTCTGATAGTTAAAGAGAAATACGGAAGGTTAGGGAAGGGTGAAAAAAAAGAGAGGAGGAATCATTTTAAACCTGATGTTTATGTTACCTCTAAACCTCGTACTCCATCATGATCGCTGAAATGGAAAATGTATTTTGTTGATCCGTGAGAGGAAATTTGAGTACTACAGCAGCAAAAGACGTGACAAGGTGCAGAAAACAATAGACATTCACAACAACCAAGTGGTGTGATTAGTTTGGATAGTATGGCATTCAGTGTGTATGAGTGTATATACTGTAAATGAATGGCCAAATGGATAATAATTGTTGCACATTTATATTTAATAAAGTTTTTTTTCTAATATATAAACCTCTGTTGTGTTTGCAGTTGTTTGATATCCATGAGAGCAGAGTATTTTTGTTATTTTTTTAACAAAAGATCAAAAGGTTAAACAATAAAGACAATATTTCACTTCTTTGCTCATATTTACCAAGGTTGCCAATATTAGTGGAGGGCACTGTCAACTGGCTCATCTTCTGCGCTATTTTTGAGTGATAAATCGTATTAGGATGATTTATGCAAACTGCGTAAAGGTGGGCAGATCTAGTAATCATCATTAGATATTGTGGCAGTGTGTTGTCATCCAGAGACAATAAAAGCATTATTTTGCAAAAGCCTATCAATATTAAAAAAGCACAATGTTGCAAATAATTTAAAAACAGCAGTTTTATTATATTGCATTTATGTCAAATAAGGTTTCATCATACAAACAATGTTGTAAGACTAAGGATGCAATTGGTTTGTTGGCCTAGTCCAAATGACAGAAAACACAATACTTTGGCCAAGAGAAGGGGCAAGAATGGCTTGTCTGACTATCTGAGGTGAAGTAAAAATCAAAGCCGCTACCTAGGACACCATCTAGATGGGTGGGCACTGTTTAGAAAGCCTTCAAATGTTCATCAAAGTACATGGAGTGAGTACCTGAAAGGCCCACTGATGCTCTGCTTCATTCTTTCCACAGAAGACAGCACTAAAAGTAAGCCCTGTTTCAAGCCTTGTTTCAAGCCCTGTTTATTGGTGCACCAACATATTTCAACTTGGTATGCCATTGTTTGTCTTCTGTAAAACTGAAACTTTACAGCAATGGTTGGTGGTGTGTAGCTGGGACCAAGCATTTTTCCAGTCAAAATGTTTTTTCAGCTTCAAAGAGAAGCAGGGGGCAGGCATGTGTCTCTGGAATCTCTGGGTTACCAATTAACAAAAACATGCAGGGCACTAGAAATCCTAAGAGTTTAAAATATAGCAGTATTGTAAACATAACAATAACAACAATTGGATATGATTAGATCACAAATTTGACCATATACTATCTGCTTTGGGGGAATACAAGTAAAAACCCTTACATTCATCCACTCAGTCCTTCCTGAAATATTCCACATAATCAATCTCAGGGGGAGACACCAGTTTCCTAGATGACATACACAAAGTTAGTACATAAAATACTATCTGGTACACACATGCATTCACACTCACACATAAAACTGTACGCACATTTCATGTACATTACATTATATTGCATTAGGGACATCTCAGCATTTATTAACCAAGAAAAATATGCCAAATCTGTGATTGACAAGCATGTGTTTTCACAATTCCTTTTGACAGTGACTCATTTTCCAAGTCTAACTACTTTTTTTGTACTCCACGTAGATCATAACCCATTTAAATCGTTTGGGAAATGTAAACGTTATTGTGCTTTTTATCCAGAAAAAATGCAGCTGCCCAGTTTACTTGTATTTATAGGGCAGTCTTGCCCGGATCAATATGGCGGACATGTTGGTATATCGCAACAACAGGCCAATGCAGCGTCTATGTATGTGTATGCATAAAACTACGACTTGGTGGTGCTCAAATACAAAACTTTCTTTTGTTTTATGCAGCCTGTGTTTCTAAGTACAATGGACTACTGTATATTGACTATATTCAGATGTTGGCCTAAGTAACATTCTATAGGTTATTTCTTTACACAATCACATCAAGAATGATGAAGAAGCATGAAATCTTCATTATTTTCCAAATTCATAACCAATCTTTTCTAACGTTCAATTTGAACTGATTATGTAAAAATCAAGGTAAAAAAAATAAATAAAATAGAACTAAAAGGTAGGTAACATTTTATAATTTACTGCTTGCATTAACAACATAACTGAGTTTTTAAAAAAAAAAAAAAACAACAACATTCACATCACTCCACATCCACATAGTACACTAAGTAAAAAAAAAAAAAAACCTGCATAGGACATTAAGACACAAAGTATTAAGCCCAAGCTCCCAGTCTATCTTATTCTACTGGTTACAAATGCATCATTTAACAATACTTGTGAGGTGTCCAGGCATCCACTCATTAATCCATTATAGCCTTTCTTTTTTCCTCACTCCACTTATAGTATTTTAAAATTTACCTGAAACATCCTTGTGTTAGAAAAGACAATACTACATTTCATTGCAAGTTTTAACCAGTTCATTAAACCATCCTTTATATCCTGAAACGACTACTTGCAAATGACCAAGTATGAACCTATGCATCAGCACAATTTCACTCTTTTTTGTGTTTACAATAATAGTCAAGATGGAGAAGAAACTACAAGAAGTTGGAGCTTGAGTCATTTCCGTTGTTTGTGTTGAACTGGACGTTGGAGTCCGAGGAGTTCAGGACATCAGTGGCAGTGTACGGAGCTGGATTCTGTGCCACCTAGTAGAGGAGATGAACAATATTAATATGATGAGGGAAAGAGGATCAGATACATATTAGGAAAGGGTGAGAACACAGAGAGAAGGACTAATTATTAAACCTGATATCTATATTACTTCTAAACCTTCGACTCCATCACTATCATGGAAATCACCAATACATCATCAATGTCAATACTATGGCACCATTACCATCTTCAATACATAGATTACATAACAGTCTGTGGTTCATTACCCATCTGGAAGGGTATCTTCAACCATCCTTAATGCTCATGTATGGTAAAAAGTGCAATGAACAAACACTCTTTAGTACAGAGTTAATTGTTAAATCATATTAGAGTAATAAAAGAAACGTAAATGGAAATGAAGTAATGGTGTAGGTACTTCAGGCTGTGGAGGTGTGAGTAGTGGAGTCATAGCAGTTATTTCCCCTGTGGCTGGCTCAGGGCCTGCAGGAGCGTTATACATCACTGGAGCAAAACCCTGCAAACACAGCCACAAAAGAGAGAGAATTGCACAAAAGAGGGACAGAATGCAATGGGGGACAGAGTGAAATAAATATATCAATGGATGAAGCAGAATCGTACAGCTGGAGCAGGTTGGGTATACGGGGCATCACTCCACTGAGGAGGCTGAGCTGGTGGAAAGCTGGATGCAGGAGGGTAAAGGGGATTCTGGTTGCTGCATTCAGGGTTAAAGTCCTAAAAAAACACAATAGATAAATCCATTAATAAGTCATTTTGCACTGGTTTTATTTACAGAATTTAAATATATTTGAACAAGGAAATAAATTTTGTGTGTGTGTCTTACAGGTTTAGGGGGCATAGCAGGTGATGTGGAAGGATATCCACTGCAGGGTGGTTGAGGAGGAAATATGGGATTAGGAGGTGGGTGAACAATACTCTCACCTACAGCAGGGTAGGGAGGAGTATAGCCCTGTAAATCAGTAGCACAGGCACTGTAAGGCTATATAAGCTTCAACACTCGTTTAATGGATTTTGTTGTTTCTTTAGGTAATGGGTAATAGTTTCACATTTTTTCCATCTACTGCCGTTAGATAGATGGGGTTTAGAATACAACTTTCTTTTTTTTTTTCTTTTTTTAAACTTACTTTGTACTTATTTTATTCAAATAAGTAACCATTTAAATGTTATATTTTTAACACTTTAACAGGTAGGAGTGTAAAAACAAAACAAAAAAACAACTATCAAAACATTGAGACATCTGTCTCTGCTGCCTGACTGAGAATGGCATCACTCATGTCTGAGTCTGAAGATCAGGCAGGGATCTCCTTGATTACTCTCATCCTCTCTCTCATCCCTCCACTATTACTCCTTTTACCATAAAATAGGGATAGACTGCTTTGAAGCTCAAATTCAAAATTCACATATTCTATACAATAAAGAAAAATGCTGTCAGTCACAAGCACATCAATTATGCAAAAAAAACCAGGAAGCATAACCCTGCTAACAGCTTTAAAATCCAAAGTCCAATAAGGTTGTCAAACAGACAGGATGCAATTAATTTGTTTGTCCAAATCAGAGTGAAATACAAAAATCCAAATTTGAAATAAAATTTTAAAAATGGCACATTGGCTACGGAGTATGTGAGAAGGGACAAATATCTGTCAGTTCACACACTGACCAACGAATGGCATCGTAGGGGTAAACATGCCATGGTTCAGTTCAACCCAGGGTTGGCTGGGCAACATAGGCCGCGATCTCTGTGGCCATGAGGGTGCGCCAAGGTCACTTGTCATGGGTTACCAAATTAACACTAACATAACCCATCCTTAATAGTGAATAGGAAATCTTCTGGAATTTAACTCACATACATGTTGTAAACATAATATTTTACAGGATTAGACAAAACAAAGGCAGTGTCACAATGCTGTGGTTTTCACATCCTGTTTATACCCTCTCTGGTGCACACCTGCACTCACAATCATGCATAATCTGCTTCAAATGTAGGGCTAGCAATTGAGATTTGAGAAATAAAAAAACATGACTCTTGCACAATCCTGTGTTGTGTTGTGTGCTGGTGTGTTACCGGTGGGGGGCCTGCAGGAGCCTGAGGATTGACGTAGGCTGGTGGAGGTCCAGGTGGATTAACTTGGTTGTCGAACTTCACAACAGTGGTGTTGGTGGTGGGTTGCCTTCGCTTTTTACAATTCTTATTTCTAAAGCAGCAGCAAATACAGGGTGGTATACCGAGCAATAGCAGAAGAGTTGTCAGAGGACCTGTACTAATCCCTTGATGTTGATCTAGAGAGAGAGAGAGAGGGAGAGAGAGAGAGAGAAAGAAAGAAAGAAATAGAGGTGGGAAAACATAATTATTACACAAACTGAAATCCTCAAAAGAGGGGAATTGGCTATGGAAGATGATGTACCCTGTCAGTTACCTATAGACCATTACATTTGCTTGTTTATAAAATTCCATTCTTAACATCATGAACATTACTGAGATCTTAGTTAATTTTATATTAATGCTAGAATAAAGACAGTTTTACAAGAATTTTAAATAACTTCCTATCTTACTGGCACTGGCAGATTGTATTTTGTCTTTGGAGTCATCTAGCCTTTTTCTTTTCCTGTGAAGTGTTTTACACATACCCACTGTCAATCACTGTTAATTCTAAAGCTCTTAAATCCCCCCGCCCTCCCCCCACCCCCAAACACACACACACACACACACACACACACACACACACACGCACCCAAAACAAAGAGCTAAATGGTTGTCTACACTGTATGGCCAAAAGTACACTTTGTGGCCCAATGTTTGTGGACACCTGACCATTACACCCATATGTGCTTTTTGACAACCCCATTCCAGATGTAGTCCCCCATTTGCTGTTATAATAAGCTCCACTCTTCTGGGAAGTCTTTATACTAGATTTTGGAGCATGGCTGGGGGGATTTGCTCACTCAGCCACAGCATCAATAGTGAGGTAGGGCACTAATGTCAGCCAAGAAGGCCTGTGAGAGCTGTGTGCAGGGCATTCTAGTTCTTCCACTCCAAACTTGGCAAACCTTGTCTTCATGGAGCTCGCTTTGTGTACAGGGGCATTGTCATGCTGGAACAGGTTTGGGCCTCTCAGTTCCAGTGAAGCAAAATTTTACTGCTATAGCATACAAATACATCCTATACAATTGTGTGCTTCAATGTTGTTGCACTAGGTTGGGGATGGTACATATACACAATATATACAACACATACATACATAAATACATACATACATACATATATATATTAGGGATGCACCGAATGTTCGGTAACCGAAATTATTCGGCCAAAAATAGCAAAAAAAGCCCTTTCGGTGTTCGGCCGAATAAGTGAAAAGGCCGAATACATTTGACCAAACAATGACGTGTTTGATGACGTGCCAAATACCCTAGCACCCAGAGTGAGACGCGCGAATGTCACGACCTCCACTTCCGGCAGTGCGCCCGGAGCGATGATGGGGCGTGCGCATGCACGAGCTACGTGCACGAGCGCATGCTCTTCGGATGTTGACAACCGTGACATTGTTTACTGTGGACACATGCGTTTGTTTTGTTTCTGTTCCGGAGTATTCTGTCACGTCGCGAGACGTAAGGGAGTAGAGTATGGAAGCAGGTAAAGACGTATTTATTTAAGGGAACATAACATTAACAACGTATCTAACTATACTATATCTACTATAATACTCCACGAGGTGTACAGGGTCGCGAGCGGTATATATCCCCAATATAATCAGGCGTCTATAACCGAATAGAACCATTTTTTGCACTCGTCAGTGCACTTTTTTGTTGTAGGCTACAGAGTGTTAAATTCTTTCAGCAGTCAGTTATAGGCCTAACATAGGCTATTCAAGGGGGGCTCAAAGATGACCACATAAAAATATTTTTATTTTACTAATTTATTTATTTAAAGGTACATTGTGCCTTGTTGGTAGCCTATGCCTGCAGGAATGAAAAAAAAATGTTCAGTGTTAAATAAATATTTTGAAATTGTAGTTTTTGTAATTGATTTTTTTCTTTGAAAAGCAAGACAAAATAGTAAAAAGCACATTTTGACTATTTAATTTATGCAGTGGTGAAAAAAATGGTAAAATAAATGGAAAAAACACGAAAAACGTGTTCGGTATTCGGCCTTTGACCAAGTTTTTCATTAGCTTCGGCTTCAGCCAAGAATTTTCATTTCGGTGCATCCCTAATATATGTGTGTATATATACATGTATATATATATATATATATATGTGTGTGTGTGTGTGTGTGTGTGTGTGTGTGTGTGTAATTCTTTTTATTATCTTGACTTTTAAAAAAAAAATAATAATACCATTGATTGCTATTATAAGTGAAACCTGTAGAATTTTAACATGTTCTCCCTGTGTGTGTGGGTTTCCTTTGTGTTCTCTAGTTTCCTCTCACCTCCTAAAACATGCTATTGTGTGTGTTTACTGATAGGTGACTACAGAAGCCCTAAGCAGTCCTTCCTGATTTTGCAATTGCAGAAATTAATGCAAAATCAAGCAAATTTCGCAATATGTTTCAGAATTACCGCAGATTTTGGCCAAGACGCATCATGTGACGTCATCACAACTTGCATTCATCCAAAGCCCTCTTTGATTCACATGCATCAAACATGAATACAGCTGATCACATTTACCAATAAACTTCACTGTGAAAGACATGTGCAAAACAGTTTTGTGCAATTGTCTTATTCTTTTCTTCTTTCTTGTTTTCTCGTGATCACGACTTAATTTTTCTGTGTACTCGACATAACAACATGTTTTTATTGTTCTGGAGGCAACATAATGGCTGAACAAATTAGTTTTTACTTTGATCAGGGACTCACTCAAGCTGAAATAGCTCTGTGTCTGTGAGTGATTGACGACTTCCACATTAGTGTCTGACACTTGAGAAGGCAATGCCCCTCTCTCTTAATGTGGAGATAAGGTCCAGCTCTACAGCAGGCAATTATTAAGTTTGTGATGGTGATGGTGAAGACACCAACGTGCATGCAACACCAGTGCCAATCACAAGACACAAGATTTTGTCATGATAAAATTATATTGTGAGAAAACTGCTTTTTGTTATGTCAAGATCATGAGATAAACAAGAAAGAAAAAAAAAATAATGCATTAGGGCTTCCATAGCAGACAAATGAACAAATATTTTAAAAAGTACTCTATTAAAGCTAAAAGGGTAGAGTCATGTGGCTAGTCATGTTTTTTGGCACTGACGTGATGCTATTTTCTGGGGTGGTAGAGGAAACTGACAATCAAAAGCAGAGAAATGGTTTTGTAACACAAGTTTATTATTATTATTATTATTATTATTATTTCACTTATGTCATTTTAACTTTTTCAGATACTTTCATCAATTTGTTTTATTAATAATCTACAGAACTACTAATCACAAAAACAGTTCCTGCCAGATGTGCTCCTCCAATTAATTATAAGAAGAAGAACTCTAGATTTTGTAGAAATACATTTTGGGAATACTCAAAAATTTCAGGTAGAAACTCACCAACCAAGTACATAGAGATGATCTTGACTTTGCGATTTAGACGATCGCTGAGTGTGTAGTTGCCCACATCTGACACATTGACATTGAGTACCTCGATGCTGTTGCTAGTCACCTGGATCCGTCCCATGTAGTCAGGATGTAAATTGCCTACAGGTGAGCCGTGATCCACCAGAGTGAGATTAAAATCTTCGTTTGAAAAATGTAGTGTGGCATCATTCTTCACAAGCTGACCCAGTGGAATTCGAAACGTTTCACCAGCCACACAATCCTGGGAAATCCTTTTAGCTTCAAAAGCAATTAACAGAGGTAGTATTAAATTCTCATTTAAATAGGAGGTTTGTGCAGAGGAAGCATTGTATATAAAAGCAAGTTAATAATGGAAAATATAAAACTAGGAGTTAAAAAAGAAAACTGGCATTAAAAAGGGAATGTTTACAAAGGCCTAAGATCACTTACCGACAACCTTCACTAAATGGATGGACCTCTTGTTGTCCAACACGTTCAGCACAGTGTAGGTTCCTTGATCATCAAATGTGATCGAATTAATGACAAATCTCCTGCCATTATCTCTTCCTGATACTCTTCCCCTTTTGGCTAACTGATATTTGGCCCAAAGGACTTTCGGCTCTGTTTCATCCACAGGGACAAACTGCAGTTTCATAGCTCCTATTGACAGCATGATATTCAGTGAGTCGCCATACATGATTTCTACATGATATGTAATGGAAGCACAGGAGTCTAAGGAGAGAAAAAGAGGAGTAAAAATAAAGATCTCTAGATCATCAAAATGTACCTTTGGGACTCCTACCAGCCGATATGCTATTACAATTAAGATAACATTTATTAGACAGTTTTCTTTATGGTCATTGGTAAATCATTTATTTGCTTATTTGTAATTTCCAGACATTGACTGAATTTAGGCCATGGGTTTACACCAGTTACACTGCTTAGCTTCGATATAAAAACAGGAGAAAGTGGTACTATTGTACTCTGAATAATCTTTGTAGAGGCAGTGCAGTCCTTGCAGAGGCATGTTCTGGACCATTCATGAGAATGCACAGGAATGAGATAAAATGAAAAGGGGAAAAAAAATCTTACACATAATTTGAACAGCCAAGAGCAGGATCCAGATGTCTTGCATTTTTCTGTGCATAAAAGAATGACATGTTTAAGATGCAGTACGTGTCATTTGAACTATAGATCGAGGACATCTAAATGATCACTTAAAGAAACTTTAACAACAAACGGCAGGAATCTCTTTTTTTCTCTCTCTCTTCCTGTTTTTGTACTATAGCATATTGGTATAATAAATGTATATTTCCTTACACCGGAGCTCCTTCAGGAAAGCTAGATTAACTCTGTATCTAAAGCAAACTTTCAAGTGTTTGTACAACTTGGAGCGACTTTGCCTAAAAGAAGAACATAACTAATGCATATCTGGGAAGCAGAAAATAAGACATACCAGAGAAGTGAAATTCCAACCTTAAGTAATGTGGTCTGACAAGATAACACACCTGCGTTTTTACTGCATGCAAATCTTGTTTCGATGTGTAGCCTTGTTTCGAGAATTTTAAAGCACAGCCTATGAAACAGTGCTTGGAAACACAACTGTAGATAATGTAGACCACAAAGTAGAGGGTGTCCCAATATTCTCCCTACATAGGAGAAATTAACACTTTTTTTAAAGCAAAATGTAACTTAATTTACTCTACATGATAGCCGTTTCCTTGTAATCTCACACAGTCATCGTTTCCATTCACTATGAACTTGTGTTAACAAATCTGGTGTTATACATGTAATTGCATGTCCAGTGCAATCTTGCGACAGCTTCCTGATCCAGCCATGAGAATGATATCAATACATTCTTCTTTTATCAAAGGCATTCTTAAAGGATATCAGAAAAATATATATAATATAGACTAAGTATGAAAAAAGTTGGAAGCCATTTTGCGCATTCCCCCTATGTATGGAGACTTTTGGGACATCCTGCATTATTATTTATTTGAGATTATACTCACCTGAGATTTAAAAAGGGAATGTGGAGCCCCGAGGTGAGCCAACTTTATCCAAAACCACACAGCACAGAGGCAAGCAACTAAAATAATAATAATAACAAAGCATCAGAAAAACAAGAGGAACCCTGTCGTACAGAGTTATATATCCTTTCACTGAATAAACCCGTCAGACTAGATAACTGCATGCCATTTCAAACAAGAAACAAAACAGAGCATGCCAACATTTACACAATACAAAAACATGGGGATTGGCTAAAGGAAATAGGTGAAGGTATGTATCGAGCACGCAACAGAATCTCAGATACCTCAACCTGTAAAAACTCACTTCAGGGAGGTGGCTTCACTGGCTGCTGCTCACCCACCCCCCACCCAGCCACCAAACATGTACAAACAAGGACATGACATTTCATTATGACAGAACACAACTATTTATTTAACAACCTTTTGCAATTTACTATTTGCACACACTAATGCAAATAGCTTTTCTGGTGTATGCAGAAAATGTGACATTAAAATATGTACTTACACTGTTTCATATTATATTACACTATATTATGTTACTGTATTATTCCACTCATGGAGTCATTTTTATATTCAATAACTACTTTACACATGTCTACAGGGAGTCTGGTCTCATCACCTAGACATCAATACAGTAGCTCCTTATAGCAGCTAGTTAAAATAACGTGAGCTATAGGCTACTGATGGACGAATGACAGCTATTAAATACCTCAACATGTCTTTTACACTCATTTACCCCACCATGGGCAACTGAGAAATCACTGTTGCATACAGAACAGAAAGCTACACTGTCGTTGTCTTTTACCCTTATTATGCATGGGTACACTTTAGTGTAGTCTAGGGTGAAGTGTGTTTTGTACTTGTTTTTCATTTTTATTTAGAGACACTGCCATGAAGCAGCAGAAACTAATCTGAACCGAACTGATGGATGAAGTGAAGAGAGAGAGGGAGAGGAGAGAGAGTGAGGGAGTGTGTGTGTGTGTGTGTGTGTGTGTGAGAGAGAGAGAGAGAGAGAGAGAGAGAGAGAGAGAGAGAGAGAGAGAGAGAGAGAGAGAGTGAGAGAGAGCGAGAGAGAGGGAGAGGAGTGTGTGTGTGTGTGTGTGTGTGAGAGAGAGAGAGAGAGAGAGGGAGAGTGAGTGTATGTGTGTGTGAGAGAGAGAGAGTGAGTGTGTGTGTGTGTGTGTGTGTGGGAGAGAGGGAGAGGAGAGAGAGTGTGTGTGAGAGAGAGAGGGAGAGGCGAGAGTGTGTGTGTGTGAGTGAGTGAGAGAGAGAGAGGGGGGGAGGAGAGTGTGTGTGTGTGTGTGTGGGAGAGGAGAGAGAGAGAGAGTGAGAGTGTGTGTGTGTGTGTGGGAGAGGAGAGAGAGAGTGAGAGTGTGTGTGAGAGAGGGAGAGGCGAGAGAGTGTGTGTGTGAGTGAGAGAGAGAGAGGGAGAGGAGAGTGTGTGTGTGTGTATGTGTGGGAGAGGAGAGTGTGAGAGTGTGTGTGTGTGTGTGTGTATGTGTGGGAGAGGAGAGAGCGAGTGAGTGTGTGTGTGTGAGAGAGAGAGAGAGAGAGTGAGTGTGTGTGTGAGAGAGAGAGAGAGAGTGAGTGTGTGTGTGAGAGAGAGTGAGTGTGTGTGTGAGAGAGAGGGAGAGGCGAGAGAGAGTGTGTGTGTGAGTGAGAGACAGGGAGAGGAGAGTGTGTGTGTGTGTGTGTGTGTGGGAGAGGAGAGAGAGAGTGAGAGTGTGTGTGTGTGCGTGAGTGAGAGGAGAGAGAGCGAGAGTATGAGTGGGTGTGAGAGTGTGTGAGAGAGAGAGAGTAAAAGAGTAAAAGTGTAAGAGAGTAAAGGAGTTAGGATGTCTGTGATCTCTAGTGAAGCCCCCTTTCAGGGCGTGTATTAGTTTCATAGAGTCACGTGATCGACAACAACCGAAGCCTCACTTTCTGTCCAATCACGTTGGCTCAGTCTGGTTGGTATTTTTTTCTATAAATATTTTTTCTTGGTGATTTTTTGCACCAGGTTTTGTTTTGGTAATGTATACACATTGGCATTGCAGTTTCTTTGTACACCAGCCTCCTCTGTACCATGTGAACAGTGTTCCTTAAGTACTGTCAAAGAGGAGAAATAGACTCCAACAGACCTCAACACTCTCAAACAGCTCTTATTTCTCAATAAGAATAATGAAAAATCTCTCTCTCTCTCTCTCTCCCCCCCCCCTCCCCCTCCCCCTCCCCCTCGGGGAAAGCCTCAGTGCTTTATGAGGCTTCATTTCCCCATCCCTACCTCCTACTCCACAAGTACTGGCTTTTTGAAGAGCTTTATGTAGACCTGTATTTACGTTTCTTTTGTAATTTTTTTTGGTTGACATTATAACCTCAGTCTGCTTCCATCTACATTACAGCGTCTGTTTGTAATAGCATCGCTCATGCAGATTCCATAAGCACACACCCTCACCTACCAGGCCACGCCCAGTCCAGGAAATAACGTCTGGGGTTTTTTTTTTCTCCAGATGTCACGTGACTAAATAATTCAATTTGTCTAGGAGGCATCCTGAAAGAAGTGAGATGCACATCTAAATTTCATAATAGTGCAGTGTTTGATTCAGAAGGCCCGACAAAACTCCCTGGAGGGGTCTAACCTTCCTGTTTAATGAGAATTCTGCTGGAAGAAATATGCAAAACCTTTGTTGGCTCAAATTTAGCCTATTACCCAAAAACACTTAAAATTCAACATAGAAGCCAATACTCACATCTACCTCTGAGCCCAGTTGGAGATAGAAAAAATACACCAGCCGTGAGTGAGAAGAAGCAAGGGTCCAGCTTTATTGTTCCGTTCCACCACACGAGATCCACACCGATGAGAATTCTCAGAGGTGATCCCAATACCCTGAGCTTAAGCTCCAGTATTTATACTGTATTTACACACTAAATAACCCAGATGTTTCAAGAAGACTATGATCTCACTACCAATAGGGTTAAAAAAGAGCTCATTTACCTTACTCTTATGTTCCAGAAAAGGGCTATTTCACTTACACATAGAATTGAAACCAGGGGTTTTAATTTACACATAAAATCAGAACCCAGGCATTTCTAATAACCCAGAAAATAAAAACCCAGAGTTTCTAGTTACTCAGAGGATCAGAAACCAGAGTTTTCAGTTACCTAGGGCATCAGAAACTTCGTTTTTCATTTACCTAGGGAATCGAAACCAGAGAGTTTGAATAACCCGTAAAATAGAAAGTGGACAAGACTAAACAATCTAGAGTGACCTTGGTCTTACTGTTATCTCGCCGGGGGGGGGGGGGGGGCAGCTTGACTCAGCTACCCTTATAAATGGCTCCTCATGGTTCTTTCTTAAAATTAAGGCCTTCCTTGCGAGACAAGAACCCTCACCATTTGAGTCATGAGTAAGTTTACATTTTCCTGTATTTCTAGTTTATTTTCATATTTGCACTATATTTCTTATTTTATATATATTTATACTACTTAAAAAGCGGTTTACTGTACTTCCAACTTCTTAATATCATTACAGTTCTACTGTCCTGCATATCCTACTATTCTGTTTTTTTATAGAGAGTTTCTCTATTACTATAAGATATTATTAAAGTTATTCATGTGTGTGTATGAGAAAGAGAGAGTGTGTGTGTATGTTGTGTCTACTTGCCCGCCCTTGACTGTACGAGCGTGTGTGTGTGTGTGTGTGTGTGTATTAGCCCTCCTCAGCTCAGCTCGTATACCTCTTTTTGACTTTTTTGACTACTACTGCTCTTAAAGATCTTTAAAGTGTAATTCCAATTTGTCAATGTCCGCCTAATCCCGCTTATATGTGTCTAGGTGCCCGTCTTTTCTTCTTCTCCCCTTTGCTGGATGCTAGGTCTCCCTTATGTTTATTTTATGACATTTTTTATCCACAACACCTTCTCTTTTGAGTACCTATGAGTATTTCACCCTGCTTATCGTGTCGACATTATTATTGTGTTTATTCATTTTGTGCAGTGTTGTCTTTGTGATTATGAATGAATCTGTGATGATATTGATGCACTGCCGATGTACATTTATTTTTATAGTGTGATGTAAAACAATTGAAGGAGGTAACTGATATCCCAACATTTAAATAAATAAATAAATAAATAAATACAATAACAAATAAGTAACATTTTACACGTATGGTAATAATAATAGTAATACTAGTAGTAGTAGTAGTAGTAGTAATAATATTAATAATAATAATAATAATAATAATAATAATTACACATTCAATAGTGTAAATTGTAAATACAATGTCTGTATTTAGCCTATATAAATGGAATCCTATATAAATTGGAATATTCCAAGAATATACAAATGTAGTTTATAAAAATTTCAGGTGGAAACTCACCAACCAAGTACATAGAGATGATCTTGACTTTGCGATTTAGATGATCGCTGAGTGTGTAGTTGCCCACATCTGACACATTGACATTGAGCACCTCGACGCTGTTGCTAGTCACCTGGATCCGTCCCATGTGGTCAGGATGTAAATTGCCTACAGGTGAGCCGTGATCCACCAAAATCTTTGTTTGAAAAATGTAGTGTGGCATCATTCTTCACAAGGTGACCCAGCGGAATTCGAAACGTTTTACAAGTTCCAGCTGATTTTTATCTACAGTCATGTGAAAAAATAAGTACACCACATATTTGGACAAGCAAAACATTTGCTCCTAAATAATAAGTTGTACTAGAGTAGACTTTCTGAGAACATTGGTTTTTAGTATTTCTACAACACTGAACAACCATTATTACTGATGAAAACGAGTTATTCATTTTTGAGAAAAATTGTAATGTTTTATTGAGCTCGAACATTTTGCTGCCATTTTTTTGCCATATTTCCTACCCTTAGACTGAAGCATAATTGCACTTTCAGATTACTACCTCCGTCCTGTGTGCACTGAGTTTGCATGTTCTCTGTGCTTCAGGGTTTCCTCCCCCAGTCCAAAGAAATGCTCTGTAGGCTGATTGGCATTTCCAAATTGTCTGTAGTGTGTGAATGTGTGTGATTGTGCCCTGTGATGGGTTGGCACCTTGTCCAGCGTGCTCCCGCCCTTGTGCCCCGAGTTCCTTGGGATAGGCTCCAGTTTCCCCCTGCGACCCTATGTAGGATTAGCGGTATAGAAAATGGATGGATGGATTTCACATTACAGTGTTTTCTGATTACCATAGGATCATTATTCCACAGCAAGGAGGTATATCTGCTCTAGGTCTTCCTCTACTCAGAAGTTGCCCACAATCGTGTCAGTGTTCTAGCAGAGCTGTGGTTTGTCAAATTCAGATATGTGAGTTAAATAATGTCATCTTCAAGATAAATGGCTTTTTATTGTCATTTCAACCATATACAGCTGGTACACTACACAGTGAAACGAAACAACGTTCCTCCAGGACCACAGTGCTACATAAATCACACTAACCACGTGAGACGACACAGAGATAAAATCTTGTATCAACTTAACACACGTTATACTTTGTGGCACTCACCATTTGCACACTTTACACTTTCTCCCTGCTTGTTCACTTTTTCCCCAGTTCAATCCTGATTTTTACTGATTTTTACGTCACACTGTCTCAGATGTGAAGAGACAAAGACCTTCAGGGAGGGTTTTTTCTCCTCTGGCAAGTGAGACACTTTCTTGTTCCATTTAAAGTACTTATAGGAATACATTAGAACTCAAAATTAGTTTTTCATCTTCTTCTCGTGCCTTTTTCTTTTTCTTTTCTCTTACTGTTTCCTTTTATGCTCTGGGCAGCATTCTTGAAGCGGGAGATCAATCGCTCCACTTCCCAGCCCTCTGCCTTTGCTCCTCAACCAAGAGAGCTTCTCACAGTCAAGGAGCAGGGAAATAAACTGTCTACAGAGGTGAGAGAGAGAGAATTAAAAGAAAATGCCAGTGTTTTATTATATACATAAAAGAGATGTGCTGATATAAGAACGGAAACCCCATTCAAAAGCAACAATAGCAATAACGTTGTTAAAATGAAACAAACATGAAATAATGTGTTACTAAAGCTTGTTGTCCAGCTTACCAATGTTGGAGTAATACAACAAAGTCATTCCGGTTACTTAATTCACTCCCTAAGGTTTTGTGGCATTAATTAGCAATCAGGCAGAAACCGAAATATTTCCGAGTCTATGTTCTGTAACACAACCACAAATCTTTCCCTCTGGAAAAGTTGTCTGGTCTCTGAAAGGACAAGCTATACAGATTTAGAGTACAAAACACACTTTTGAGTTAGAAATGTATGAAAAGACTGTACATGCTTTTTTTTTAATACACATTAACATTGATCAGTTGATTTACACTCATTCAAATCTGGAACTTGTTCAGACACATGGACATTTCAAATGGCAATGCTGTCCGACCAATCATTAAACATTAAACTCTCTTGAAATAATCTCTTAATCATAGTTTTTACCCTTCAGGCTTTGGAGTAACCAAATATTACGATTCATTCTTTTTTTAAGTAATACAATACAGTGCCTTAGCTTGTAATTTTGCACAGGAGCACATAATTTCATACAGTAGATGGGAGTATCATGGATGTCCACAGCAGTTTATATTTTGCATGACTATTATAATTGAAAAGATATTTAACAAAAGGTTTTTTTTTTCTTAGCCCATATGGTTCATATTTTAGTTTCACAGTTTCCTCTTTAAAGATCTGTATCACTAGTTGCGCAAAACTAAAAATGTGCACTGATATGAATGCAGAAACCGAAGCAACCTATTGAGGCAAGTTCTAATGTTGTTCAAAATTGAGTGAAAGGACATTAGGTAGGCGTTTAACTGCAGTAGAAGAAAAATGATGACTCACTCTTCCCATGTGAATCTGAATGAAAATGTTAACATGCATGGCATATGATTCTGCTGTAAAACTGTTTCACTATAGCATTGTTGACAGATAGAACCCAAATTCTCAAGAACACTGTATAAAATTAATACATTTACTCATTTAGCTTTTATTCAAAGCGACTTACAAATGAGGAAATACAAGCAAAGCGATATATAAAGCAGAGAACAATACAAGTAGTGCTCCCATACAAGATTTTCAATTGAGTTCTAGAGAAGCAAAGTGCACAGAGTAGAGGTGTAAAAGCCATTGTAATTGCTGATTTTTTATTCTTTTTTTAAAGGGGGGGGGGGGGCAAGGTAGGGGTTAGGTTAAGTGTTCACAGAAGAGGTGGGTCTTTAGCTGTTTTTTTTTTTGAAGACAGTGACGAATTCTGCGGTCCGGATTGAGGTTGGAAGTTCATTCCACCACAAAAGGACCAGTCAGTTTGGAGGTAGGGAACTCATGCCTTAACTGATTGCAGATCAAGGAACGTAAACCACAAGGCGAGTGTTGCAGTGTTCCTGACAAGGTCTTGTACGTGACCATCAAGGCCTTGAATTTGATGCGGGTATCTACAGGAAGCCAGGGGAGGGAGATGAAGAGGGGTGTGACATGGGTTCTTTTGGGCAGGTTGAAAACAAGGCTGAAGAGGTTTGATGAATCTGGCTGGGAGGCCCAGGAGTAGTGCGTTGCAGTAGTCCAGTTTTGAAATAACAAGAGCCTGGACTAGTAGCTGTGTGGCCTAAGTGCTAGAATTCAGTAAAGGTAATCAGTTGTCATTTATATTTTAATGTGTATTTGAGGAAAATCATTCGAGTGGTCGAACACAGAGTATAGTATTTTGTTTATCTTCAGTTACACAAGAATTTAACTGAATGCAATGAAACATGCGACTGCAAGTGTATTGAAGTTAATAGCAATAAAAACGTGACAATCTGCTTCAATCGGTCATTAGAAAAACAACCCCATTGGAAACCACTGCATTTGAGGCCGTGGAGAATAATTGTAACCATGTGTATGCTCTTACGCAATGCTCATATGGTGGTGTACACCACCATCATATTTTCCCTTCCTGTATGCAGTTCGCTTATACATGGGAAGCTCTCTGGCTTTTACTGGAAGAGAGATCTCAAAATGAATTGCAGCACCATTGAGTTTTTTGTACAATATTTTTTTACAATCCTTGGTTTTAAAATGATTGTAAGGGTCCTTTACAATTAATATTTTTCGATGCCTATACTGTATGTATATAGATACATAAAAACAGCATTTCTCATCATCTGTGTGCAGGGTTATGTGAGGTCTGTGAAGCAATGTCAGAGGGTTACAATGATTGGAAATTACAACTCACCGTCATCAAATTCAGAGCTCTTATTGGATGGTTTTACTGGTCACTTGAATTAAAGGAGTTTAACTCAACCCTTGATAACTCATACAATTGAAATCTTTAATAAAAAAAATGTTGTGGGTGGAAATTTCAGGAATAAAACAATTTAAGACTCCAATAAATAGCCAAATATAACTGTACACATAAAAAACAAACAAAAAAACAAAAACCGAAAAAAAAGAGCCTAATATTTGAAGAGTTGGATTATGATGTGAAATATAAAACCTATACTGAAGGGGTACATGGAATAATTTTAACAGTTAAATGGGGTTCCTTGCTGTGAAATAAATGAATGAATAAATAAATAAATAAATTGAAAGCCCCTAAGCTATACAACTCAAACTTGAAATCTAATTTATACAATAATACTGCATAGAAATGTATTCTTAAGCAGCTATTTTGTTTTCCCTCTGGATTACATGACTCACTGGTTCCACAAAATATGCCACTGGACAGCTGGAGAAGGAACTCTGGCTTCAGCCAAGAATTTTAGTCCTTGTGTGTCCTTATGGGCATTTTTGTCTTTTACATTTCTGTGTGGTTTTTTTTTTTAATCACTTTGTCTGTGTTACTGCAAACAGCATGAATTGTGCAAAAGGTGTGTATTTTTTATTGAAATTTTAATATTTCCACCCTCATTTACTTTTATAAACCTACTGTAAACTAGGTACACAAAATAATGTCCCCATTGAAACCCATTCAAACTGCAGTATTTAATCCCATGACGTATTCCATGTTAATAGGGTTTAATTTTGTTGACAAGGTTTCAAAACATTGAAATTAGAAAATGTGAAGTATCTTCTCAGGTTTAGCCTGTGGGGAAAATACATGCTTTTCCTTTCTTCTGATTGTGCTGTATTATAGAGCGCTGCAGTCCAACTGAATAAATGATGCAGATATAATTGTGTGGGTGTTTGTATATGTGCACTGAACATTTTGTGTGTGCGCGCACGTGTGTGTATACAGTTTGAAAGAATGAATGTACATGAGTCAAAGAAGGTTCCTGAGCTTTGAAGATTTTTGCATTATGTAAAGAAACCGGCATTTAAAGGGTTACAATCTGAATAGGAATGAATGTTTGGTAATTATGATTAGAACTGATGCTGGTTATAAAATTAAAAAAAATAAAAAATCAAACTCCGTGAATGTGGAAAAAATATTAATACTTAATATTTCTATTACAGTTTTTGGACATGGACATTTTTGTCCTCTATGGACCCATGTGTAACTTTTTAATTGATGCACGAGAGTTAATTCCAATGCATCACAGGATGTACAAACACGCCCGCATTTGTGCAGTAGGTAAATACCTTCGTGGCACTAAAATTTGAATGTCGTTGCATTTATCTCGATGTAGCATGACTGTTTGCAAGTGGAAGAGTATCTGATTCTAGCTTAAAAACGCACACAAGGAGATCTGGAGAAACTAGGGGAGAGTGAAATAAAATGAGAAAAATGTGGAACTGATGAATTCTGTTTAGTAATCAAGTACTTACCCCTTTTTTTCCAGACTGCTGGAGTATGACCACTTACATCTATACATCGGGCAATTTACACTATAGGGTACAATTTCAACACTACTTCTTAACTCTGGCTTGCACACACACCTCTAGGCACCATGTTGTGTCAAGTGTGGGGCAACACTTAAAATATGTGCATTAAATGATGAATTTCTTCTGTGTCCAGGGTTGAATTTTAGAAAATATCTCAAACAAACCTGACACATTATAACAAATTTTATTATCATTATTATTATTTTAAATGTAAATATCTGGAAATATATGAGGCCCATTTCTATATGCCAATAAAGTGTTTTTTCTCCCTAAAAGACTTGGTCGCATATTGTTGGTGTGACTTCATAAGTGACTTCAAGTCCTGCCTGTCCTTCCTCCTCAAAGGAAGGGCTACACAATAACACAGCAACAATACGACAGTAATCAATAACCATACGAACAAAGCAGTTACATTTTGCCACAAATCTCACAGGACATGTGACTAATTTTTTTATTAATTATTTTTTTCCCCTTTTCTTGAAAAAAGAAAAAAAAAAAAAGAACAAAAAAAAAAAAAGGTTGTGTTGCTACAGGCTGCACTTAAGAAAAAATAAAAATACATGTACACTATAAACAACCCAGCAAATGTACAGAGGAAGATGGTGATATGGAAGAAAACTGCCTAACACAGGTAAAGTGGTAAAGATACATGAGGATAAAGATCACAAAGATAAAAGCAAAGAAAACTGGAGAAAAAAAAAAAAAAACAGGAAGAGGCCTAAGTAGAACTTGATGCAATTTACTAAGTGTAGTAGAATATGCTGGTAAAGCTGTATAGACAGAAAATGTTACCCAAGATGTCAAAGCTTGACATATCTGTGAGCACAGAGGGCAGAAAAGAAAAGACGGACTAACTCTGCATGTGCGTTTGTAACTGCGATGTCAGGTTACAGTCAGAGTTACATTTCGTGGCGCTCAAATTTAAATGCATGTCATTGCCTCCTGTTTGTTGGCAAAATGTCACGTTGTACCACGGCTGGTTCCTTTCCCTCCACCCATGGTACTGCTGGTTTACAGTATCATAAGAGCCATACCTGAAACTGCTATATGTAGCCAACATTCTTTATAACCTCTCCTCACTATACTCCTAAGATTGGACTCCTCACCCAGGTAGTTTGGATCAATACATTTTGATTTCCAATTTGACCACATGAGCCTTGGTATCTTCTTTACAAGTCGCTTTGAATGAGCCCAAATGCCTGACACAAAAGAACATAACTCTTCTCAGATTCTGTGCGTTCATCCTCTCCCCAGGGGCGCAGCCTCTATCCCTCCATCCACCTGCCCAACCAGACTCGTGAGGGAGCTCGGTATCTTCGGAGCATTATGATGGAGCACGTTGAGCACACCAGTGTAAGAGCATGTGTGCTGTGTGTGTGCGTCTGTGTTAAGATATCCTCTGGATGAGTTTATCCTCAGTCAGACAGAAGAAGGTGCAGTAAGAAAGGTCAGAAATGAAGTTTTCACAGCCATGTCGCGTGATACCCTTACAGCCACGCAAGTCTAGTAGAGTTAGAGCTGAGAGGCGCTTCATATAATTCAGGCAGACATCTGTTAGCTTATTACAACCTAGAGATAAAAGAACAGAACACCGCTGTTTATTCAAAACTCACTTACAGTGCCCTGCCCTTATATTGGCACCCTTGGTAAATATGAGCAAAGGCGGCTGTGAAAATTTGTCTTTATTGTTTAAAATTTTCATCTTATGTTCAAAAAAATTCACTAAAATACTCTGCTCTCATGGAGATCAAACAACTGCAAACAAAACAGGTTTATGCAAAAAAATAAAAATTGTTAAATATAGGTGTGCAACATTTATTTTTTGTGCACCTGGGTGACTAGGAACAGGAAATTGTTCAACCTTGACTTCGTTTCACAGGGGTATAAATATGAGGCAACTCATTTACCTTAGTCATACATACCAATGGGTAAGACCAAGGAATATAGCTGTGATGTGCGGCAAAAGGTTGTTGAGCGTCACAAAATGGGAAGTGGCTATAAGAAAATAGCACAGGCATTGAAAATGCCCATTTCCACCATCAGGGCAATAATTAAGAAGTTCAAGTCAACTGGAAATGTTATGAATCAACCTGGAAGAGGACGTAGGTCTATATTGTCTCAACGCACTGTGAAGAGGATGGTTTGCATGGCCAAAAACATGCATCAAAATCAACACAAAAATGGTTTATTGACCACAAAATCAAGGTCCTGCCATGGCCATCCCAGTCCCCTGACTTGAAACCCATAGAAAACCTGTGAGCTGAACTGAAGAGGAGCATCCACCAGTATGGACCTCGAAATGTGAAGGATCTGGAGAGATTCTGTAAGGAGGAATGCTCTCAGATCCCTTGTCATGTATTTTCCAACCTCATCAGGCATTATAGGAGAAAACTCGGAGCTGTTATCTTGGCAAAGGGAGGTAGCACAGAGTATTGACTAAAAGGGTGCCAATAATTGTTGCACACCTATATTTAACAAATATATATATATATATATATATATATATATATATATATATATATATATATATATATATATATATATATATATATATATATATTTTGATAAACCTGTGCTTGGTTTGCAACTGTTTGATATCCATGAGAGCAGAATATTTTGTGTATTTTTTTAAACAAAAGATCAAAAGGTTAAACAATAAAGACAAATTTGCATAGCCTTCTTTGCTCATATTTACCAAGGGTGCCAATGTTAGTTGAGGGCACTGTATATGCAAAACTGCTTCTAAATTATAGATGCACAACAGATGCACCATGCTACAGATTAGTATTTGTTTAATTTCCTCTTTCTGAGTAATGCTCTACACTGCCCTTAGAATTCCTAGAATTATAAGGTCAAGTCCACTTCACCACAATACTGACAGGGTTACATGTAAGAAATGCGTGTACCTGCGAGGTTGAGCTCTCTGAGAGTGTTGCGTGTGTTGGAGCCGATGGCTGTAAGCAGGCTGATTGACTGGTCTGTAAGGACAGGGCAATGTGACAGGTCTAACCTCCTCAGCAATGGCATGTGTTTGATTATCAGCTTCAATGTCGAGTCACCCACGTCCAGACCAGATAACCGCAAAGTTAACAAGCCTTTCAGCCTGCTGCGATTTTCACTACCTAGATGGTTTAAAGCAGAGAGTGTAAAAGAGTAGTTACAGGTTATATTCAGCAAGAAACATCAGTCTTTCTTTTGCCCTATTCTCTTTATTTCATGCTGGTTCATCTTGAAATGATAGGACTACTGAAGATTTGGTTTTAACGTGGGCTACTAAGGGTTGTGCATGCAATTGACCTGACGGAGCGATGAGGTCTTTGAGCTGAGAGTCTTTAATGCTCTCTGCCCAGCACAGGTCCAGCGTGCGGAGACAAGGGATGCTCTGAGAACTCAAGCCCGAAAGAGATGATGATGAACAGCCGGACATGATCAGATCCTTCAGTCCTGACAAACAAAGCCAAAGAGAAAAATATATTACTACACGAACACTCATGGGATTCTGCAACTTAGTATGCGTATGCACATGAATGTTTCAGCTTTGTAATCCAATAAAACAATATTTAGAAAAAAATAATAATAATGTTGCTTATGGAGAAGCTGCAGCATTCTAGGCATGTATGTGTATATTGCTAAATAGCATCAGCCTGGTGTTTATACCTGGAAGATGGTGGATAAGCCAGGTGATCTGTTTCTTGGACACAGGTGTCCAGGACAAGTCAAGTGCAACGGGCTGGCGTTTAATAACAGCTGACAGAGCCTGAGTAGTGAGGGAGCGACATCTACTGAGATCTATCCGAGTCCACAAGCGCTTATCGTAACACCTAAAGAAAGAGAGAGAAAAATCGTTAAAAAGAGAAGGGCTTTCAGCTACCCTGTTTCATTAACCAGAAATTAAATGTATGGTCATTGACAATTCACACCCCCTAGCTAGGTTGAGAGCTAACACATACAGCATCAACAAGCACACTAATCTGTTTTTCTGTTTTTTATACTGTCTATGTAGACCATCCCAAATACTACCCAATTGGAACAATCTTTTGGACTCCTGGCCACTGATGTCTGTCATAATCAGGACCTGAACTTGTGATCTCTCAAAGAAAAGGCCACTTGAGAGCTCTCAATATTTTTCCATAATTAAATATTTTTATAATATGGGCACCACTATGCAAATGCAGACCATTCAACACTGGTTTATCATGGAACGGGTGGACAATTCAGCATGGAAATTCTATGTTGGCATATAAGATCTACACTACCAGTCAAAATTTAGACACACACATTATTTATTTTCCCCCCACATTTTAGAATAATAATAGTCATAAAATCTCTGGAACAATACAAATGGAACTATGTAAGAGTGTAGTATTTTAGCATCTTGAAAGTAGACCCCCTTTTTGCCTAGAATTTCCAGAAATGTATTCTTGGCATTTTCTCAACCGATTTCTTGAGGAATCCCCTGAGATGCTTTTTAAACAGTATTAAAAGAGTTCCCACCTACACTGGACTCTTATTTGCTGCTTTTTGGAATATTTCGCTCCAAGTCATCGGTTTAAAAAAAATTATATATATTTTTTGTAAATAAAATGTTAGTTTTCTAATGAAAGAAATGAATATGTTGGCACAATTAAATTTTTGTCTACAACACTGATTTCAAACATTTAATCATACACCTTCACATAAAAAAAAAACAAAAAAAAAAACATTTCAGTCAAGTGTCTCCAAACTTTTGACCGGTAGTGTACTTCTCTGCAGTTTTCTATTTTTGTAACACTGCTACAACAAAGCAACCTAATATTCAGATTTAAAAAAAAAAACAAAAAAAAAAAACCACAAGTTTGTGGCCACTTCAAACAAACAGGAAAAAAGTGGTCCAGTGAATTTTTTTTGTTTCATTTTGTAGATGCAGAAAGGAATTATTATAACCACCACCACTTCTCACTCTTTCTCTATACTCACCATTTGTACCAGGCCTTGCAAACCCGCATGCACACAGCCAGTTCTGTTCGGCTCAGGTAGCGAAACACGGACACCCACACCTCCTTCTCACATCCTGGCTCGTTCCCCACATCCCGGAATGAGGGATGAGTGAGGAGGGAAGGAGGGGAGGAGCCGGTGGTGGATGTCGTGGGAGGAGGAGGAGAAATAGAAGAGCGAGAGGAGGTGGAGGAAGGGGAGGCTCTACCATCAAGGTTCAAACTCCTGTAGCGTGTATGACGGCCTGATGCTAGACTGACTTTGGGTTGTGAGAAACCATTTCCAGTGGAGAGAGAGCTGCCATTTTTCTGCCGATACTTGTGAAGGGATTTGCGCTGGAGTACATCAGCATTACCGGGAGTGCGAGGAGACATGGCTGCCTCCAGTTTGGGTACAATAGACCCCAGATCACGTCTGGCCTTTGATGGGCGCTGCAATGTGACAGTCAGATAAGAACCATTTAACAGTTCATCATTTAAGTCTGAGACGAGTAGAACAGGAGGGTCAGGTTCTGAGTCTGAACGGTTCTCACCCTCGTCATCCTCATCTTCCTCCCCTCCATCATCCAGGTCCTCCATTTCTTCATCCTCTCCATCAAAGTCTTGCTCTTCACTTTCATCATCCTCATCATCGTCTTCATCATCCTCTTCACCTCTGCGCCGCCGACGCCGCGAACGGTGCTCTTTTTCAGACCTGCCCATGTGCCTTTCTTCTTCACTTTCATCCTCTTCCTCCTCCTCATCATCGTCCTCCTCCTCATCATCATCGTCGTCGTCGTCATCGTCGTCATCGTCATCGTCTGTTTCATAACGCCTTCGCTGCATTTTGGATCCACCTCGTAAACGAACACGACCTCCGCGCTCACCCCTTACACCGAGTCCACGCCTCATTTTTAGGGAGGACGAATTTGGGGTCATGCTACCACTCCCTCTGGCACCTCGATGTGAAGAACCTCTTAACAGTCCCCGCCTACCAGATCCAAATCCACGGCGAGCAGATATTGCACCCCTTGAGTGGAGCGAAAGCTTTCTCCTTCCTTCTCCATCCTCGTCGTCACTGCCTGAATCCATTCCTTGTCTCCGGTAGATCTTAGCAACCCGAGGATCCAACGAGGATGATTTGCGCTTCTAAAGACAAAATTCAAAGGATTCAGGCAAAAATTTTCATGTTCTCTTTTCTAGAGTAACAAAGCATCAACTATGAGGGTCGAACAAAATAACCGAGAAAAAGGATAGTTAACAAATGGTTTCTAAATTGCGTCATTTTGAAAATAGCACAGCAGGCATATTATTGACGCACCAAAAACTTGTGAAAACGTGCTATATGTGTTTTGTTAAATCATTATGATATGATTTTTGACATGCGCAGGTTGAGAAATAAAATGTTCAATTTTGCTTCTGACAGAACAAATGCAGCACCAGCAAGCAGACTAATCTGTTTTCTGTGTTTTGTCCTGTCTATGTATATACTGGCTCACACTGTATCACGGGATACATAAACAAGCAACAATAAAGTTGACAGCCTCAATTCAATTACCATTAGTTCCTAGTTTGCTTCCAATAGTTTGCTACCAAAATCTGTACACCTGGAACCTTTGGTACCAGAGCAGTGGACAAGTCGCTTTTTTTTTTTTCCTAGTGCCACAAATTCTGGTACTTAAATAGACCCTATTATTTTAATACTTACATGCATTTTGCCTGCTTCCAATTTGATCTGTTTAAGAAAAAGAAAAAAAAAACTGTTTAATGCAGGCCCTTACAAATGCAAGCACACAGGATTCATGTCATGATCAAAGTGAATGAAAAATCAAACAGGCAGCAGACAGAGCTGATTCTGAGGTCCTCTCCCCCCACCAGTCAGTCCGAGCAGCGATGGGGCAACGGGATGATGATGAAAAGGGGCAGGAAGGGCAAGATAGATAGAAACAGACAAATAGAGACAGGAAAATGCTGGCAGGGAGTCAAAAGAAAGGAATACAGAGGGGGGGGGGGGGGGGGGAAGGATAGCAGGAGATCGGGTGAACGTGCGGCAGCCGTGGCGTGAGGAAGGCGGAGCCTCTCACCCTCTTCCTGAGCCGCTGCTCTGGGGCCGCCACTTGTTTCCGTAGCGACCCATGTGACAGAGAGGAAGGGGGCCGCCCGACCCCGTGCCACGCCCCGCCCTCGCCCCTCAGCCCCCCCGACCCCTCTGGAGTTGTGAGTTCATCACCGCTGCCCGATGACTGACACACAGGGGAAGAAGCAGCACTGTTAAACACTCAGAGCTGTGCGCTTGTATACATACACGTATACATCCAATGGTACTGCCTTAAATGTGCTATACGAAAGAACAGTATAAATTATATTCGTATTACCCCTATTCAGGACTAGATACTCAGAACATTGTTGTTTCAAAATCAGCTTGTAAAAGACTATGCATGCATGTTTTACCTCAGAGTCCGTGTCTTTGCCAATGACACATTTGGGACATTCCCAGCAACTGGGCAGATCTTTGTTTACTACACCCTCACCTGGCACCTAGAGGAAAGAATGTTTTAATTCAAGCACAATGAAGGAAAACACATTTTAAAGTTACAATAATACTATGTAGAATGTATAAAAAATGATGAAGTAATGCATACTGTCCTGCTATCAAAGACTACTGAAATAACTACATGCAGGTGATTCTCTCTCACAGTAGACGTGCGTATGAATATGCATATATAGGTGAAATCGTAAAGGCACATGAAAGAAATGCTGTAAAGCAAAAGACGCCTTCAAAGATAATAAACGTTAAACAATCCAACATAAAAAAAATACTATAAATAGCTGTAAACCATGCTAAACTAAAAAAGTCTATATTTATTGTGACAATCTTTTTGATTTTTAAAAATCCATCAGTCATCTCAGGTACACTTTGTGAAGTTTTATACAGAAATTAGCTGGAAGGTTTTACTGAGCATCTTGTGGAATCTGCCACAGATCTTCTGGAGGCTTTGACTGAAGTAAAACTTAGCAGTCTTCATTGTTTTTTTTGGTCTTAAAAAGAGATGCATTATCTAATGTTATTTTATTTACTAAACAAACATTTTTCTGTGAATGTTTGTAAATCTAAAATGTTTTTGTATTGACTTCACTGCAAAAATCATAAAATAAATATCTATCACTTGTATCCATTGTCCACATCTATCCATTGTAGTTAAAAAGTAAATAAATAAATAAAAACCACCAAAACAAACAGGGTGCCTAAATATTTTTGCACAGTGCTGTATGAACAGCCCAAAACACTGCCATCACTAGCTATTAAAGTGACAAAGATGAGTGCTGTTAGGTCAAGCACAGGAAAACTAATGAGAAATTTAACTGTACCCTACTTTAAAGAGTAGTAGGTTTAAAGGAGATTAATTTATTAGTCTTCCACAATTATCATATGCCACACACTATACACATGCATATGTAGTGCAATATTACTAGACTTGCTTTAAATACACTACATATAGATTTAGCATCGTCTCACGCCAAATAGTATTTTCTCTGTGATCATTTGGCCCAAAGGTTTTAGAAACTATGATGAGAGGCCTTCACAATGTCTCCACAGTAAGTATTACGCACCAAAACAGAAAATACTGCTTAACATGTGCACATGCCTTTAGGCAGCTAGGATGGGCAATCTGCGCACAATTGGAGCATTCCATGAGTTCTTCTCCAGTATCCTGGTTCCCTTCTTCACAAATTTCACACACCGCAGAGAGAGGCAAGCCAGGCTACGTGTGAGAGAAGAAACAAATATAGACGGTATTTTACATACAAAGGTTACTGGTTGTGATTTACTGCTTAGTCTTTCTTTCTCCTATTGTTCTAACTTACTGTGTGGGTATGTGAACATTTAAAAAAAAATAAATAAAAAAATAAATAAATTCTTCATCCATTACACTGATGACTATTCATCCCAATCACTCCATTCTAAGTATGGGGTAATATATATTCATGTGGCACAAACATAGAAATTGGCAATGATTCTAAAATAATTTTCTATCGAAAATAATTAGTAATAAGCTCCAACACATAAATACATTAATGCAGACACACTTCCCTTTCACAAGTTTCACTGGTATATAGTCACTAGTCAACTATTCACTAGTTTCATTAAAGTCCACCTATTATGGTTTTGAAACGTGCCTAATTTTGTTTTAGAGGGCTCATACAATAGATTTACATGCATCAGAGATAAAAAAAAAAAAACTAATTGTGCTCATAATTTAAATTGCAGCATTACCTTCCCCCCAAACCCCGTAAAAAATGACCGATTAAACGATCTGTTCTAAAGGATCCATTCTAAACTCCTCCTTTCAGAGAACATATACTGCTCTGATTGGTCAGATGTACCTGTCTGTTGTGATTGGTCTACTGCTGTCAGCGAGCAGCCAATGAAGACCAGAGGTGGGGCTTTTTGTTATGAATCTACTTCTATACAAACCTAAGTAAGTCTGGAATTACTAACAACTTGTTTCAGCTGTTGAGAATGGGTTCTTTCTTTTGGGAGTCAATAAGCCCGTTTGACGTGTGCTTTGATTTTTGAAACTTTGCGGGGTTTTTTTACATTCACAAACAGCTCTATAACACACTATATGAAAGGTAATATTTGAAAAACCATAATAGGTGCACTTTCATATAATTAAAATTGGCAAAAAATAAAAATTAAGGTAATTACAAGTAC
The DNA here is from genome assembly GCF_023375685.1 of Ictalurus furcatus. NCBI lineage: Eukaryota > Metazoa > Chordata > Actinopteri > Siluriformes > Ictaluridae > Ictalurus > Ictalurus furcatus. Next base: position 28,293,824 of record NC_071257.1, on the reverse strand, counting down.
ACACACATACATACACGCATACATATGGGAGGCATGCCAGGAAAAAAGTCTTTGCAAGACTACAGTTTGCCAATGAGCATATAGGCAAAGACCAGGCCTTTTGGAATAATGTGCTCTGGACAGATAAATCAAAGATAGAGTTGTTTGGCCACAGTAACAGCAGACATGTTTGGTGCAGACTAAAGACAGCTTTTCAGAAGAAGCACCTCATACCAGCTGTGAAGCATGGTGGTAGAAACGTTATGGTTTGGGGTTGCTTCGCTGCTTGCATTTATTGATTCAACTATGAATTCTGCATCATATCAAAGAGTGCTTGAAGATAATGTGAGGCCATCTGTCCAAATGTTGAACATTATATCCAAACAAACCACCATTTTCCAGTAATAACCTCATAATACTTCAGCTAATGTAGTGTAGGATTTCAAGCTAGTAAAAGACAAATGGCTCAACAAAAAATGCACGCACAAGTGCACACACACCACTCTACACTCACAGCAAGACACTGGCGAAGGACACACGTCTGTTTCAGTTTGCCTGGGCCACCAAACTTCTTCATATCTCTGCAGAAATTGCACTCGCCACATTCTGGCCGCAGACATGCCTCACAGCGCTTACAGCGCACACGCCGCCGCCGGAGTGCTGACATCGAGGAGGCTGGCTTTGTTGGACGAGGGATGATTGGAGTGGTGGCTAATTTGGGACGACCGACTGGGGCAGGCGGCGGGGGAGGCTGGTACCAGGATGGCTGGATGGAACAAAGTAGGAGAGATTGAGAAACAAACAAGGACAGATTGAGAAACAAAGAAACGGTAATAGGGCAACAATGTAATCTTTATTTTTATAGAACTTTTTTTATAAGTTCAGAATTATAAATTCTGTTACACTTAAAAGATCAATACTAAGTATTTATGATAAAACACATTAAAGAACCAATGTAAAATCACCAGTTAACTGACTACAAATCTGCAAGTAATTCAAATCATGAAATGTATATTTAACAAGTAAAAAGAGACCAAAAACAATTTGCAATGGTCGAGTTATTACATTTTAAAGTTTAGAATTATCTTACCCTCTTTGGCCATTTAACAATGGGTCTTCCAGTGTATGAAAGTTTAGAGTTATCATTAGCATGTTCTTTAAGTAATGCCTGGGGGGGAAAACACATTTACCATTAGCCTTGAGGAAAAGAGGAACGAGTCAACCAACATTTACAAAAAAATTTAAGACCTGCACGTCACTTCAATCATGCTACACGAAACATCAGCTATAATGTGTACATGCATATACATACATTTCTGGGTTTAAGTAAACTATAGCAGGGTAAACCTCTATAGAGGTAAATGGGAGAGCATAGCAAATATCCTTTTTGAATTACCATTTGCACCAACAGTGAAGAAAAAAAAAAGCCAGTATTTCCTTCCCATAACTTTCCAAGAGAGGAAAAAAATATAGAGAGATGGATTACGGCAGTGAGAAGAGAAAAAGATGTCAAATTTACCATCACTTCTTCAGCAGCTGTATTAGAAACCCCTCACAGCAGTGTTTATGAGGGTTTTTTTTGGAATTAAATGCCAAGATAATGTAACATGTAGTGCTATAAATGTACAGAAATTTTTGTAAAGAAGAAAATATATATATTTTTAAAAACCCTTTGCAATTTTGTAATATTACTATTGCACTGAATAATACTTAATAATAATAATACATTTTTATTTGGGGTACAAATAGTAATAACACAATAGTAATATATTTCTGACTTAATACACTTTTATGCATTAGAACTTGCGGATTTTATTCTGGTGGAAAAATGCCGGAAGACCTCCGTTTAGTTGGCAACATTTTTTTTTTAAAAATTCACTTCTCATTACCAATCAGGTGAAAAGCTGTAAACCTCTGCCCAAAAAAATGTTTGAGATTATGCTAATGTAAAACCAAAGTGAATCTGGCATGTGTTGTGTCTAAATGCAGGTTATAAGCGACTCAATCTCAGTTGGTGTGGAGCGGCGCTTACTGTGAACCGAGCCGCTCTAAAACACCGGCTCGGAGCCGCACACACACTCCGAGAGCGACACAGTCATATGGGTTTATCATCTCAAACAGCAACGAGCCAAAATAAAATCTAAACATTCTTTACAGTGTCATTTCGGTTGCATTATTAAGACCTTTGAAACGTGAATTTATGACATTTTAATGCTAATTAACCCTTAGAGATCTAGATCGATTTTTGAGAAATCTGACTCCTGTATTTTTTTTTTTCTAACCTATTCTAGCAGTCAACATCAAGTGCCATATATAATTTTAAACAGGAGCACTTTAAGTTTCAATCTAAAATTTTCATTTAAAGTCCAAATTGTATTTTTTTTTTGGTCTGAGAATGGAGGAATTATCCAGAATTTTTAGAAAAATGCAAGAATCAATTTGGTGTTTTTTTTACTGTGAACTCATTATACTTTTTAATGGTTTGCTCAGCATTATTTCCTTAAGCTTACCCGCATGTCATGGAGCAAGGCAGGTGCGTTGTGTATTCCTGCAGGAACACACTTTTTGTGCGAGGGAAGAGATTCTAGTTTTCCTAGCAAATTCCATAAACCCTCCAGCTCAAAAGGTGTCATGTGGACTTTCATTCCAGGCCGAGTTGGAGGAGACGGAGGATCATCCTCTTCCTTTACGTGACCGTTCAAGGCTTCCAAACTGGAGGGTTCTTGCTTAAGGCCTGAAACAAAGTTATACTTTCACTGAATTTTCCTTAGATAAAACAGATTATAAAAAGATCAAAACAGCTAATTCTGCTAACAACCACTAACAGTTAATGGTGTGTACAGTTTCTTTTATGCCTACTGATTCAAAGTACTTTTTAATTCACCAATAGCCAGTTTAGTGAGTTTAGATTAAGTGTTCTTGCTGAGATACCAACCGATGCCTAGAGAGTGTTTCTGAAACTCAGGGATGAGGTAGGAGGTGTTGGTCAGACTGTACACATACCGTTCCAGCACATACCAACACATCTCATAATAAAATGGGTAGCGAAATTTAGTTGGCACCTAATTTGGTGGACAGAGAAATAAGAAACATGTTAACACTGTACAAAAAGTAAAAAGACGGTTAAAAACTAAAAAAAAAAAGTGAAAAAAGGTGTTATTCAGAATGAGATACGAATGACCAATACCTTTAATAGTGCAAAAAATATGACTTTAATTACATGTCTAGAGCATGCTTATTTTCAACTTACATGTACATATTCATATTTGTAACTCAGATTACATAATTTGTTGCGCACCCTTGTCCTGTCCTCAATGTTGCAGATATTGAGCTGCATGGGGATGTTAAAACTGTGTAGGAAATTGCCACCAAACACAAGTGTGTCCACAGGTGTGTACACTGCATGAATCCAGCCTGTGGAAACGAGCAAATATCCACAGAAACACGAATTTAACGAAACACATCATCAGGATGCGACACTGATGTAAACTGATATTAAACATCCTTGGTGAAATGAATATTATTGTCTGTAAGAAAAAAGTTCATGTACTCACCTGATGGGATAATAAACGTGTAGCCCTGCTTGAGCTCAATCCTTTGGCACTCAGTGGCCTTGTCTCCGAGGAAGATGTCTCCTTGTTTTCCAGACAACACCCAGTTCTCATAGAGCTCCAGGTTTTGTGGTGTCGGAGGAATTAACCAAAATACCTGTGACACAGAAAGTCAGCCGCTGGCTCATCTCACTCGGCTATGGATTTCAATGGATTACAATGGATTTTATAGACGCAGTGACATCTTCTGAAGCTTTTCAATTACTGATCTCTTGATTTCATCAAAAGTACTGAGTACTTGTATCAAGAGTGGTTGATTTAGACTACCCCCGATGACAGAACTTTCAACAATCAAAAATAAACTATACAAAACAGTTTTCTATAATAATTTTTTTTTTATAAAAATGACCTTGAAACATGTTTACACCTTTATCTCACTTCTGTCAGTCAATTAGGATAACTGTGAGCTCATGTATACAGGTTGGCATATCTTCACAGGTAAAGTAGAAACAGCACACTACTTGAAATTGAATAGGGCACTAAAGTAATGCCCAGTATGGTGGCTATATCTGATTAATTAATTACACCATTTTTGTCAGATTCTGAAAGCCAATTTAAATTAGTAATTGACCAGTCTCTTCTCAATTTGTTTCTGGTATATGGGTTTTGATCCACTCAGGCAGATAAGAGCCAGACTTGTAACATTAACTGAACTGCCTGGGAGCATTTCCTAAATCGCTGCAGAGTAAACAGATTTTGCTACTATAAGAAACCGATAAGTTCAAGCCATGAAGATTACTTTTATGACCTCACACACCGAGCTCATACATAATGCCCTTCAACCAGTTTTTAATGGAAGTATTGGTGAAGTATCAATATAAAATATCCATATTTTTTAATTTATTGAAACTTTCATAATAATGAACACGTAGAGTTTGACGTGTTCACACATACCTTGCATCCTCGGAGTATGTGGTACCACACAGAAGTGCCTCCAAAGTCTATGTGGAAGTCTGTGTAACAGCCCTGCACGCTCATCAGACAGTATCTTCACACACAAGAATATATTGACATCATGAGATCAAGAAAGAGAAGGAGAGAAACTACAAACAGGAAGAGGGTGATTAGAGGTAGAATACTGAGGGAGGATAAGCAAAGAAAATATGGGGTTAGGGAAAAGTAGGGATGCTCCAATCAGGATTTTTGCAGCAGATACCGACTGTTCAAGCTTTATATAAGTGATAAGTAAGCTTTCTGTTGACCGTCACTGTTTTTTTGTTTTCAGATAAAGTAATGCCCCAGATGTTGCCTTGGTTATACTATTTACAGTAATGTTGTAGATTGTTAATTGAAAATCAAATAAATAAGCAAAACAAGTATTAATAGGCCTTTAAAAATATACAGCAAATGGTGTCATTGTTTCTTGAGACCTCGTAATAATTCCACACTGGTGATGACATGACTGCAGTGCTAAAGTTTAACGTCATCATGTGTTTTATGTAGAGATGCACTGATGTATCGGCCAATAATGGCAATTTTTATAAAAAGTTAATACAATAAAAAAAAAGTTGATATTATATATTACCTGTTTGATGTTCAGTGATAAAGTAGAAATGCTTTAGCTTGTGGTGAGTGAATGTGAAGCCTAACAGGAGGTTAGGATTCAGTTAATGTTAATATGAATTAATAACATTCAGTAAGTTAAGAAATCTTACTTTATTCTTCAGAATTTAGTTAATGTGTTCATGTTAAACTGAGTAATGTGTTTTCTGTTTATGAGACCAGTTACTGTGAAACAACTTCTTTCAGAATTGGAAACTATTATTATTAATTTAAAAGAAGGCATAAAAGTCAGAATTATCGGTATTGGCCGATATCACTCTGAATAATCGGTTATCAGTATCGGCTGAGAAATTTTGTATCGGTGCACGTCTAGTTTTATGCCCTCACATGTTTTACGTCATTAAATTGTGATCAGTTTGTGAGCTCGGCCAAATTTAGAGACTACCGATCAAGTCATAGAATGTGATTATCGGCCGATACCGATTGCCGGCCGATCGATCGGAGCATCCCTAAGGAAAAGTCATTCATGCCACTGGCAAAGATTACATACAAATACATATAAGCAATAAAATAAGTGAGGAAATAAGACACAACAGACCTTGTGGTCCTAACAGTCTGGAGTGTGTTATTCCACTTATACCACAGCAATTTGCCAATGAGGTCAACGCATTGAATGATTGCAATGTTTAATTTATTAACAAACGGCACATCACAATTTTTATGGTTTAGTGTTTGATCCAATGTTGTGGAACTTCCGTGAGACATATTAGATCCTGTTATGGTAAATGGTCTGTACTTATATAGCGCTTTTATCCAAAGCGCTTTACACGGCATCTCATTCACCCATTCACACACACCAATGGTAGCAGAGCTGCCATGCAAGGCACTAACTTGCCATCGGTTCAGTGTCTTGCCCAAGGACACTTCAGCATGTGGAGTCATGAGGGCCGGGAATTGAACTGGCAACCCTACGATTAATGGACTGCCCGCTGTACCACCTGAGCCACAGCCTATGATAACTATGTTATCATTTGTTAGTTCCGCACTAAAACACTCATTCCCTCTCCAGCATCTCCTTCTCTCTCTTTTTCAAAAAAAAAAAAAAAAAAACAGCTCGTCATTTTAAAGTGAAACTGGAAAACATGAACCAAAGTTTCCCATGATGGGAAACTTTGCAAAGCACCATAACTGATACTGACGGCTCTTTCTATAAATGGTAAATAAACTTCTTATATAGATTTTAAATAAATGACTCCTAACAAAACACATCACCACAACAACCATTTGGTTTTTCTTTGTTGAACAACATGGTATGTATGTGGTGCATTCACCAGACAAGTCCACGTGTATGAGCTGTTACTGTAGAGAAGGTAATAATGCATTAGAACGTGTGCATTAATATAAACCTATAGTTCACATTACAGCCGGAACTACTGTCAGAGCCATGTGAGTATACAGAAATAACGCACACCTCCTGACCAATTGGATTCAAGATTTCAACCGCACAGTAGTATAACATGACTTCATAAACCAGACGTAATTTTAGCTTACTTTTGCACTTTAGGGTACTGCATGTCAAGGATGGAGTTGGTGGAGTCTCTCTGCCTTTCCTTTAAGTGTCGTGGCCACATATTATCCACCCAATCGATCATGTCCACCTGGGAGACAACAAGAAAAACAATACTAATTGTGAGAAAGGGAAATAACCTGAAAGTGAATCGAGGCTTTACTGCATGTTTGCATGCACTAACTGTTGCAGGTCTTTTGACTAAATTCTCCAGTTTGGTGTGGCTGAACTCCAAGCTGATGACATTGTACAGCTTCTCTCTCTGGGAAGGCGGGGTCTCGTAGTATCGCCTCCACTGAGCCATAGACATCTCTGTGCCCTTCTGAGTAGCCACGTCCATCACGTCTATCATGCGGCGACTGCCTATCATAGAGAGGGTTTGGCATGATCATACTGGTACATTGTCTTTATGTTAATTTAACACCAGCTGGTTTCCTACTGTTTTTCATTTATTATTTATTCCCACTGTACAATAATGTGTAAATTCCTTACCCACAAACATCTTCACATCGTTCACACTGAAGTCTGAACCTGGCATTCTAAAGAAAAACAGTAGAAAAAAATATATATATACATATATTCTGAAGAAATTATATACTACTACAGTATAGATCATCAAAATAGAGAAAAAGATGGTGGGGAACAGATACTTAAAATGATAAAAACTGAAAGCAAAAGTAGACAACACAACATTATCATAAAAACAAAAATTCAACACCACAAGTTAGAGAAAAGTAAGTCTTAAAACGTCTTATTGCAGTAGATCCAGTTGTGTGGGTTTGGAAAGGGGTTTTTTTATTTTATTTTATTAATACTGCACACAATTCATGCATTGAAGATACTAAATTAAGTGCTAACTGAATAAACGTAACATGTTATTAATATTCTGAAGGTCCAAAACATCCACATGTATGTTGTGTTTATTCAATAAAACACATTGCACTTCTCTGAGTTATGTGCAGTACTATAGAAAAAAGAAAAAGAAAAGAAGAAGAAAAGAAAAAAAGCTTGACTGCTCCTCAACCCCTACAGATGTGAGGCAGTTTAACAAGTTGTTTTTAAGGAAAACTATATATTGGTCACATTTGTAGTGTCAAAAGTTTAGACATAATCATTCTTTATTTTCCCCCCACATTTTATAATAATAATAAATCATCAAAACTCTGGAGTAACACAAGTGGAACTATGGGAATTAAGTTGTGATAAAAACAAAATAAATGAAAATAATTTAATATTTTAGCATCTTCAAAGTAGACCCCCTTTTTGTCTAGAATTTCCAGAAATGTATTCTTGGCATTTTCTCAACCGATTTCTTGAGGAATTTCCCTGAGATGCTTTTTAAACAGTATTAAAGGAGTTCACGCCTATGCTGGACACTTATCGGCTGCTTTTCAGAATATTTTGCTCCAAGTCATCTGTTTAAAAAATTTTTTTTGCTTTGTTTTCTAATGAAAGAAATTAATTTGTTGGCACAATTACATTTTTGTCTACAACACTGATTTCAAACATTTAATCATTCACCTTCAGATCAAAAGGTTTTTAAGATCATGAGAAACGTTTCAGTCGAATGACTCCAAACTTTTGACCGGTTGTGTATGTGTCTTGAGATCACAAACAATCATTTCAACATATTTTGGAATGGTGTAATAAGAACAGAACCGAAACCCATCGAATCAAAACACACTTACAGTGGAAGGCAGTTTCAGAATCCAATCGATCAAGAATAAATATCGGCATGGCTTTTTAGGAGGTAGCGAGAACTCGGATCTGAAGGGATTGAAGACTGAAGAGGTAAAACATTTCAGTGGCTCGATAGGTAGCTAGCCAACATTAATGGACTTGTTCACTTGATTCAGCTAGGTATCGAGTTTCCTTGTTTTTTTTTGCTATGGTCAGTGTGGTAAAATGCACTTATTTTCAAGCTAGCTGAGAGAGAGAGAGAGAGAGAGATCCATCTCTACTCCAAGAAAACCACATCCGCTGCCACCTCCAATGTCAAGTATTGGAGCGAATATACAACCCATATGTATACCACAAACTATCAGATTCATCTGGGTACAGGAGCAGTGCTGAAGCACAACCCACGGGGAAAAAAAATAACTCCACAAGTAACTTGCGATTTTATATTTCAAACAGAGATGGTTTAGAGAGACAAAAGTTAAGTACTGCAGCATTAAAGATTCATAATAATTACACTAATAGAGACTTCACAAAGCAGTTATTTAGCTTTCCCTAAAGTTATGTAGTACCCATGTGCAATCAGAACAGAAAATAAGTTAACAAATAATGGCAAATTCATTTTCCTGGAAAAAGTACTTCCAAATTGTGTCATATGCTAAACCGATTTACATATTTACATTTTACAAAAATTGCCTTACATTTTCTTTTTTTTATTCCCCACCAATTTCTAGTCTTTTTTCTCAGTACCAGGAAACGTGTCCCCCAAATCACCAAAGGCTACAATGTGGTAGCTTGAACTCAGCTTCAAAAACACTGTTTTTGAACACAAGATGCATTACTTGATTCCAAGTCCATCTGGTCGTTCAAAGATAATTGGATCCCTCAGCCCGCACCTCTGGATGAACTCAAATGTGAAATCTGGGGAAATAACGTGACAATTTGTTTACAACAGTAAACACACTAAAGAAGCAAACCTCTTAATATGCAGACAGTCAAAAAAAAAGCAACAGAAATAATTTGCTACATAAAATCCTCCCCCTTTGTAATTATATTGTACAAAACAGAACAGTACATAATATATATTTTGATTGACAGTAGAAATGAGGCCCAACTAACATGCTCAGTAGTTTGCTTTGCTGCATGTGAGGGCCAGGTTCCAGTCTTTGCATTAATGGACTGTCAGAAATATACTGGTTACCTCTTCTTTTCCACTAGAGGAACCCAGGTCAATTTCAGTTCTAAGGTTCCCTTTTTAGTTCGACCTTCAAAAAAATAATGCTTGCAAATGCATGAGCTACTGTAGCTGAGCTTGGTCTCAGAGTATTCTCCAATCTATCTCCATATCTTCCATTCTGATATATTTCATCCTATGAAACAAGATCAGTCAGATCTGCAAATGAACATAATGCGTGCAGTGCTACGCTCTGAATGTTCTACCACTCAGTGGTGTGGCCTTCTACACAGTGGTGAGCTGAGGCCAAGGTCAAGGAATCACATCACAGTAATCAGAAAGGAAGGGCTTCTCAAAAAAGCTAAATGCTGCTTACTGTTGAATCCATAGTTTGGAACAGTTCATAAATATTAAAATTTTTATTACCCAATCTAAAAACTTTTTTTGTTTTTAACCAAATCTACTGTTTTGAATTGCTATTGTCTTGAGCACGTTGGCACAAAAAGATTTCTTATGCCACAAATTGTCTTTACGCATCATGTTAGCATCAAGCTTATGACATTGTTCTTATTTTTGCACAACTCAGCAACAGAACCTTGCAGACAGCAGGCTTGTTTAATGTAAGGATGTAGCCATCAGTATCTGATCTGACCAGAACATCATTAAAGCAGGTAAAATTGAAAACAACAAAATCCATTATCGTTATTAACGTTCATGCAAGATCAAGGGATTATTAACTCTTTAGCAGAGTTACTTTTTCTGAAAATGCAGTAATGAAAACGCATTACATTTTACATTTATGTAATTTGATTACAGTTACTGATGTTAATAAAATTACGCTACTTGCATAACAAATGTATTTTTAAGAAAACAATATTAAAATGAATTTTTAAAATAAATCACGTTTTGTGCAACCTGGTCGTAACCTGGCCTGGGCATTCGCGGCTCTAGCCCCGTAGATTTTTTTCTTTAGCCCCGAATAATTCTCCACTTGGAGCAGTTTGTCACTATGTAACCGAACATTAGTAAAAGAAGACAACGGTGTTGTAATTTTATATCTTCAGTGAACGGAGGCGAGACCAATCAGACAGGGTTTACAGGAAAATACTCGTGTCTTATTGGCTGGCAGCTCTCAATTCTGCCAAGTGCTAGCTCACATAGTGAGAGGAAAAATGGATATATGCCAATTGTATTTTTATTATTATTATTATTTTTTTTTACCAGTAAAGGGGTTGAAACTGAAACAGTAACATCCTCTGATGCTGAGCAGGAAAACAAGATGTGTAAATGTCTATACGAGTTCCAGTTTACATGAACATGATATGAGCAGAGCATAAAGAAACAATGTACTTTGCATGGCACTGTAGCAGCTAAACCCATACAATGATAACTTAGCTGTGCCTCCCCTTGGATAGCGACACCAAACTAGCCTAGTTAGAAAAGTTTTATATTTTACCGGTCTGGTAGTCCTACAAACAGTGACAACACCCGAGGCAAGTTTTATGATAAATATAACTTTTTTGTAGTGCATTTTTGTAGATTTCACAGGTTTTGAAAGTAACTTGAAAGTAAATTAATTAGTAATCTGATTACTTTTTACATGCAGTAATGTAAATCAGATTACAATTTTAAAAGTAGTAATTAGTAATCCGTAGTGGATTACTTTTTTTGAGTAACTTACCCAACACTGCTCCTTAGTTCCTGTTTTGAATAGTTATAGTTCCTCAAAATGTGCCTAAACCTCAATGAGAGCTACAATGTTGGGAACTGGCTATTTCTAATGGCAATGTCAAACTCCAAGTTCACTGCACTGTGTCCTATTCATTTTAAGGAAGAGCACTTTCACAACCACAAGGTGCATGACTGCTGATGTGACAAAATCTGGCCTGCTGTGCAATAAAGCACTCAGTTTCTTATAATCGCCTTATAATCTTATAAGAATTTATTATAATCAGTATAATATTTGCTATAACCTAATAGTTCAAACACTGTTTGTTATTGCTTCCTTTTCCTAAAGAAACATCCTATTCTAATTTCAGAGCACAGAGATTATTGGTGTTAGTTGATAGAATGTGTGTGACACCACTGACCTAACCCATAAAAATAGAGAAAGATGTGAAGGAGTGGTATGAGGTAACAATAAGTGGACACACACTCCAACATTAGAATTATCTGAAAACTGAAAAATTTCTGCCCATCTCCCACAAGTCCAGATGACACAGGTATATATGCAGAGCGCAAGACAAATGCAAAGCTGTGCAGGTAGGACATACCTTTTCCTTCCATGCGTTTGATCCTGTCAGAACCAAAGCGATCACTGTATACTTTCTCCTCCAAGTCAAAGGTCCTTTTCCCCTCGATCTCATCATCAGAGATCCCATCGTCATGGTAACGTCGCCGCGTGCCTGACCGCTGGGAAAAGGGGGGAAAAAGAACAATTAGAAACCTTTTACTCATCCTACAGACAGATCATTCGAGGTCAAGTCCATGATTCAACACACCCTGAGACCGCTGATCTACTGTGCAAAATGTTAACATAAAATGTGCTGCTTTATAGCTATAAAAATATATATACATATATTTTAAAGTACATGTTGGACAATCATAATTAATTCGCTATTTCTGTTTTCAAAAAATGTGCAGACTACCACTGGTACATTGCTGATTTATAAATAAACCAAGAAATCTAAATTAATTAACTAAAAATGAGTGTTTGCCATTTAAATTTTTACAAATTTGACAAAAGCTGGGAATCATGATGACTAAGACCAAAGTGTCTGGGGAATTAACAATAGCTTAGAGTGTACGCGTCGGCTTTATGCTGTTTAATACGTAATAGTGTAAATAAATTAAGAGAAAGGTTAAGAAAGGTTGCTTAATTGACAAATTTCACAGTTTAACTGCTTATAACAGTATTATTAGACAGGGATGAGCATGAGCATCAGAGGCAGACGCACTGGAATCAGATTTAAAAATTTTTATTAAAATGCAAGTTGGATGTTAGCTTATAAGACACAGCTCATACTCAAGAACATGAGACAGAAAATGTTTTAAAACACGTCACCGTTACTCTTGTGACCTTTTAATGGACAAATGGATTTTTATATTTTTAAACCACAGCAGCGCCGGCTGTAACTCGAATCACAGGTCTATATTAATTGTCTGATGGAAGATCTACATAATTAAAAGGGTTAATAATAAACAGACAAAACATGTTTTATTAAACAAAGCAAAACGTACAAAAGTTGATATGGTAAAGCTTTCTATATAGAGACATACAGTACATTTACATGGACTCCGATATTAACCCGATTAAGACAATACTCTGATTAAGAAACTAGTGATTTCTGATTACGTTAATCCGGCTAAAGTCATGCTCAAAGTAAACACAAATCAAATTTCAAATCAAAAGACATGGAGTATTCCTATTTTAGTCGCATTATGGAAGTGCATTACAGACATGTACACACCTTAATCACACTATTAATGTTGTGTGGGAGTTTTCACCGCATTTTGTGACAGGACACATACACACATGGCAGTGCTCAACCGTATGATGGCAAACAAGAGAGCACGGCTGCGCCCGAAACCACGTACTTACCTGCTATATAGTAGGTGAAATACATGTATAGCATGACAAACAATTAACTGCACTTGAAGCTTTCATAAAATTAAAAGTTAAACACCAAAACTCTATATGGTACCATGACGAAGATGAATTGTATGTTGATACGTGAAATTCTGGAGGGAACGTCGGACGGCGTGCCGTGAGGACATAATGATGTGTGCCGTTAATCCATCTATGTTCTATAACATGTAAAACGGGAACATGAAAGGAATATTCTAAAAGCGACTCATTTAAACACCTTAATCAGAATATTGTCTTATTCAGAATAAGTTCAATAATTAGATTATTGCTATCCATGTAAACGTAGTCAGTGATTTAACATTTATGGAAGGAGTCCTGGATGTCAGAGAGTTGTAAAAGTCAGATGTTGCCACGGGAACATCTTCAGGACAGAAGACTCGTTTTCTGTCATATTCTGTCAGAAGCTGCATTTTCTGTTATTAACTTCACACGAGAGAGAGAGGAAAAAAAAGAGAGAGGGTAGTAACAGAACAACTGTTTATAGTGCCTACAACGTAAGTGCTAACGGGAATTAACTTGTCTTGAAGACGTCCCAAAACGTTAAATGTAACTGTAAATGGTTAAACAAGCACAAAGTATCATTCATTAATACATTTAAAATTGTAAAATGGCTCCTGAGGGGTGCAACAGAAAAAGCATTCATCCAGTGGTCAGGAAGATCATGATTTCAAATACCAACAATGCCACAGCCATCTGTGGCCGGGGTCATAGAGAGCAAAACTGCCTGTTCTCTCTTGGAGGAGGGAGGGTCACTGAGGACGCACGTGCTGGCCTTCACCCTCACCGTCCCGGCTAGTAGCTGTCATATGACAGCAGGGTTGCCAGGTGAGTGAAAATTAGCACATGATCAACACAGGAAGAATTTTTTTAAAATTAATTAATTAATTAATAATTGCAACTGTGATACAAGAGGAATAAAACATTTCAGGGCATGCTGTTATGGGAAAATAATCCACATTTGTAGTTTCTGTTACACAAGGTGGTAACAGAAACTCCACTTTGTGTCAGGCCACAACACATCACCCCGTCGCAGATTATCTTTCTATAACCGCATGCCCCAAAGTGTTTTATTTTTTAAGAAACAGCATGTTATAATTAAGGGACATTGTTTTATTACTTGGACAATACAGATTATATGCTGATTATATTTTGATTGCTGGTTATTCACATGCTAAGCAAGAAATACTGGCATCGTGTTAAAATGAGAAACATACCAACTCCGGACAAATAAATCCTTTTAATAAAATTTTTAAAAAAAAATTAAATAAGGGACTGAAATAGCTCTTTGCAACACCGTCTAATCATGAATACTTTGGCTTTTCCCATTCAATGAGGGACTGATGCCCATCTTCCTCTCCATCTCCCACTTCCACATATCAAGCCATGAATGAGTAATAAGCTGTCCCAATCTTGGCCTTGTCTTCAGATCTAAAGCATCTCTATGGTGATGGCCAACAGAGCGCATGTTAAAGCCACGTCATCACACGGACTGTCTCAAACACGGACACGATAGAAGAAAATCAATACAAAATCCGGCAATGACTCGGCAACATCCTCACAAATGATAAGTTACTGTTATATACTTACTTATTAAGATCCTTATTTCCGTGAAACAAAGACAAAGACATAACGGTTGAGATGACGAGTAAATCCACTTTGTCCAAGAACATAAAACACTTTATCCGACTAAATAGCACTATGTCTAATACATTCACCTATGACTAAGCACATTCCTTTAAGAAGTTAGATATAGGTTTATGACATTTATGTGGTCTGGATAGACATGAATGTGGCTACCTGTTTGTATGTCCTTACAACAAAGTCATTTCCTGTGTCCATCTTCAACCAAAGCCATTTATACTGCACAGTTCATTGAGCAGGATCGAAGCAGGCAGACAGCAAACAGCACCAGGAACATTGTGTACTTACTAAGACAACGTCAAAAGGACAAATGCGGCTGCTTAGATTTCCAATTGTTAATGCCTGTTTTATTGGGTCAGTAATACACAGACGGATCCCTAAAATGAGTTTAGAAGATGGTATAGCAAAAACACCCATATACATACATATATACATAAATAAATAAATAAAAACACACTGAAAAGAAGGTGCCACAAAAACAGCTAAATTTGGAGCACTGCAGGCAAGGCTGATAAAACAGCTCTTTCCATCTAAATCAAAGCCACATCTCAGATGCATGTCTGTCCTTCTTTCTTTTAGGATCCTTTCTATTCGGTATCTGAGGCCTGAGACTGCAGTGCCCCTAAATGTAGCCCTTGTGGAGGGCAACGAAACACTACACACCTCGCACCTTCAGTGTCACATCTTCGTCCCCCTTCCTTCTCTTCCTCCCTCGCTTCCTCAACACACCACCATCTACAACGGTAAACGTCTGCTCACTGTTCTCCATCCCGCCGTCTCGTGCTTCGTTTTCCTTTCACTGGCGAGACCAGCGGTCGGTCCTCCTCTTGTGATCCTTTGCCTCTGCAGTGTCCCCTCCCTCCCTCCCTCCCTCCCAGTCCCACTCCTCACCCCTTCCGCTTCTGCATCCCAACTCACATGGTCAGCTCGACCAATCATGTCGTTCCTATTCCCAATGCCATCTCTTTGAAAAAGAGACAAACCACTTATAGCTTGCATCGCATCGTCGGTTCAGCTCACTTGCGCTCTTTCTTAATTGACCTGAAACTCACATCTCCTCTTTGTATCTTTATTTCTTTTCTTGGTTTTTGTAACCTTAACATCAGGTGTATAACAGGATGCACAAATCTGGCATTCCAACATTGTTTCAACAATAACACCAGCGGCAAGACCTAATCAACAAGACAGAAGAAGCAAAGATCCTACAAACGTTTATCTCCTATTTTCTCATTATTAAGCCCAAATAAACATAAGACACATAGAACAGATCCTGGAAGACTTCACAAAATCTTTAAACAGTCACAATATCACGATGAAAATGAACGGCATCAATGTTAACTTTTTTCTGTGCCTCTATCTTTTAATCCAATGACAAAAATAAACAAAAACCCTGCGATTCTAACATAAACGACCCCAAATAATTAAAAGATCAAAACTTATACCAAGTTCTAACTTAAAGGTTTAATAATACACACGTTTTATTCTCTCAAACACAAATGTAAATAGACATGACCTGCTACATCCGTTTGTGATTATAGCAGTTATATACTTTAGGTTTAATCAGGGTGACTATAGTTGCATATAACTAGTTCAGTAATTAGTTCATCAATGGCAGGTGGATGAGTATTAGTAAATCTACCTACCAGTCGTTTGCTGTATCGTGGATTTGGATCTTCCATATCCAGTCTGTCACGGAGGAAATAATTTCCAGAGAAAGACACCAGCTCTCGCTTATACTCGTCTGTCAAAAGTTTGGCGAATTATGAGCTACCTGATAGCTAGAAAAGGTTGTCTAAACTTGAGCAAAAAACCTTCGTAATTAAAACACAACCGACCGAAGAGCGTAAATAAAAAAAAATCGTTAAAATGACATTATGTATAAAGTTACCTGAATGTAGTAAAGTGTTTTAAATGGCAGTCAATCTTAGAACTTGCTAGGTAGTAAATTAGTTGGCTATACATTACAGCCTGCTTTAAAAATGTATTGCACCCTGATCTATTTAATAACCATGTTAACCAGCGAGATATGTGCCATAGTAAGGCACCATTCTATCAAGTCACGCACTTGACACTAAAACGCTACTTTAAAAAAAAACCTACAAGAAGTTCAATTATGAATTAATTAACAAGCTGTGTGAAATGTACTTGCTAGCTAGCTACCCTCCACTGAAGTGAACCATCGCTCCACCAAAACAAAACGATTGTGCTGTGTGAGACGGATTAGCATTAGCATTAGCTCGCGCTTAGCTCCCAACACTAAACGCACACGCAAAAGTAGCTAACAAATTGTTAGCTATCTCGCTAGAACCAACATAGCTTTCGTGATATTTATTCACTCCGGTTTTAATAAACAAACACCGCGTCAGGAATGCGTTCGTAGTAACGCTTATTAAGGATAAAAACCAAAACATGACAACTCAGGGGGGTACTAAAGAAAAGCAATTAAAGTAGCTTCATCTCGCGTTGTCTTTATAAGCTAACTTAGCTAGCTAGCGTTAGCTCCAGTTTAGAAACGTTTAAGTTCTAACGTTATCCCACTGAAACGCTGTTATAGTTATTTTCAGCGAACTTCGCTAACTTGGCCTCAAAACCCGCACAGTAAAACGCATCAAATCCGCCTCTAATAATAACATATACATTCCGGTGAGGTTTCTTTTGAACTTTTTTTCAATACTGAGGGAAATTGTCGTTTGGACAGCTCCGCTCTCTGTGCATTCACGATAAAGTTCCATTGGTGAACCCTTTCGCCGCCATTTTCAAATCGTCATGAAAACTCAGCTGCCTCTCCGGAAAACAAGCCACGACCACTAGTACATTTGCGCCAATCAAATGCGACACAGATGGAACGGTATTGGTTGGAAAATATGTCAATCAATGCCATAGACTTATACATACAATACTATCGTGTAGATTCACAAAACAGTAACGGACAGCGTCAGTAACCATTAAGCGAACAAATTGTAGGAATTACTGCGCTCTTATTGACGGAGCAGTGATGTCGATCAATATAACATGAAACTATTGGTTTTCAAGCAAATATCCCGTACGTAACCAATCAAGGCGGATATAATGCTTAACGCGTGGTTAGAGGGCAGAACTTGGTGAACATTCATAAACACTTATGAATTGTATAAAATCATATCCAGAGCGTATAAAGCCATCATTCAGTTCTGTACCTTTGATCGTCCGGCGCTTGACATCCCATCGCTTGCAGCCACTCCGTCCATGTTCGCATGTGAATGCTATTTAGGGCTCGATTTATCGTGGAGAATTTACAACTCCCTTCAAATGAGCGAAAACAAAAAAAAAACACAAGTTCACATTATAATACGGTTAAAGCCATTCAGGCAGCATGAAGTCCATGACTAAATAAAAATAAGAGGTAGCCATGTACTTTGTTCGTCCGCATGGTCTCAGCCCAGGAGCACCAGTGGTGCGTTTCCGAACAAGGAAGTGATTTCTGATTGGTCCGTCGTAAGAATGGCAACACTGATTGGCTAATATATCTATCCCTGAGTTCACTATTCATTTTAAACAACAAAAAAATACGAGTTATAACAGAGAAAGGTTAGAAACAACCGTGTGTTGTAGGCTAAACTATATTTAACGATTACAATGATTATGATCAACAGGCAATGGCACTGTTGTTTCTTTCCAACATCCAGGATTCATTTGTTAACGTTTTCCCCAAAAGCCTACACAGCGTAGCCTATATTTTACATTTCAGCAGGTCCAGACTGGAATAAATGCATTTTATTTCATTCCTGCAGAAATGTATATTTCTATCATTAAAACCCAGTTATAATTTATATTATCATCCCATCCTAGATCATATAGCAACCAGACAGCAGAAAATTAAACCTGAACTTAAACTTAGGACAATTAATCATTAATGTTAAGCCAAGAAAGTTAAAGCATTTAGGACAGTCAGTAATGCCACTGCTTAATAATAAATAAATAAAAATCCAGAAAAGGTATTTTTGTTTTCCAATTCTTTCATTTATTCGTTTATTTATTTAATCAACAATTTATTTATTTTTTTAAATAGGTAAACCTGAGTTAAGGAAGAAGCTCTTATTTTTAGCACAGAGCCATTGAGTATTCATAAAAACACACGGCTTAAGCGCCCTCCACCGGCGGATAATACCAGTCCATCAGTTAAAACTCAACAAAACTTTCAGAGAAATACAGTAGATAGTATTATGCTCGTCTACCTAACAAACACAAACCGACTGTTTACTACACATAGCAGACTGTTTATAGGCCTACAAAGGACAAGTAAAGTAAGTTGAAAATTTAGGATAACAAACAAAAAAAAAACGAAAGAAAAAAACAAGGACAAACAATGGGGATATAAAAGAGAGGAAAGGCAAAGAAAGCCTTCGAGTTTGTAGCATCATTTATTGGTTGATGTCTAAGACTCCACTGTGAGTTGGGTCTTGGGCTACATCGCCTCTTCACCTGTGTCATGGGGAAGAAGTAAGAGCCAAAGACATAATTACAAACGTCCTTCTAGATGGTAAAGACGGTGTATGATAGAATATATAAGACAAAGCACAACACACTGTTAACATTTTACCCACCAGAATTCTTACTTCAACCAGCTGTATACGAGGGAGCCAATGATGACCGCAAGAATGATGCAACATAATGTGATCATCATCTGTTTCTATTGTGGGTGATGAGAGAAGCCCGTGTGGAAAAGTGAAGAATGCAATATGGGGCAAAATAATATGCAAGTGACAACAGAGAGAGAGAGAGAGAGAGAGAGAGAGAGAGAGAGAGAGAGAGAGAGATGAGCAGGATTAGTGAGAGAACAGGAAACAGGCAGATATATCAAAAATTGTGAATGGATAGAAACATAAATGGGATGAAAACAAGGGAATGTCAGACAGGAAATGGAAAATAATAATGAATTAAAAAACAACAAAAAAACAAAAACAAATGCTAGACAAAACACAGAAGAAGAAAACAAAATTTAACAGAAAAACTGAATAATGGAATCAGAGACTGAAGTCTCATGCTGGACAGAAATTTCATTTATTTGTATACCCCCAAAAAGGTCTGTGTGTGAAGCATAGCCTTCAATAAAACAATACAAAAAAACTATTGTTACAGTGTTGGAAATTAGAAATCACCCTTATCAAAGTTGTAATATGTATTTCCATAGAGAGTTCCTATAGTTATTAGACTATTTGAATAGTCACTTGAATTGAATGGTTTTAATCCATACCTCAATAAATCCAAAACAAATAGTCTATAAATAATGAAGAGTCTTATGACAATAAAATGGGTTATGTGAATGCAAAATTAATGAATCTCCAATTAATAGCCAAAATTATTATTGTACACATGTACAGTACATCATCCATACACTATAAAGCCAAAAGTATGTGGACACCTGCCCATCACACCCATATGTGCTTTGTGAACATTCCATTCCAGATTTTTTTTTAAATCTGCTTTAATATCCTCCACTCTTCTGTGAAAGATTTTTGCTAGTTTGTGCAGCATGGCAGTGGGGATTTGTGCTCAGAGTATTAGTGAGGTCAGGCACTCATGTTGGGTGAGGAGGCCTGGGGTGCAGTCGCCGTTCCAGTTAATCCCAAAGGTGTTCAGTGGCTCTGTGCAGGCCACTCGAGTTCTTCCACTCAAAACTTGGCAAACCATGACTTCATGGAGCTCACTTTTTGCACAGGGGCATTGTCGTGCTAGAAATTGTGCTGTTACAACATACAAAGACATCCTATATGATTGTGTGCTTCAAACTTTGTGGCAACAGTTTGGGGAAGAACCCCATATGGGTGTGAGGGTCAGGTGTCCACAAACGATTGGTCATTTAGTGTATTACTGAACCCCTGAGTTATATTATTATTGTCCTTTTTGGCAAAAGTAGCATCTGCATTTAAAATATGGCTCAATTGCATACATAGATGTGATAAACCTGTGAGATATTTAATTTCCCAATTTACCCTCCGGGCTTCCTGCTGGAACTTGGCTGCTTTTTTGGTGTCAGCCACTGCTCGTTCCACGAAGCCCACAGACTGGTCCATGTTGCTTTCAATCCTGTCGATTATGCTTCCCTATACACAAATGAAGATAAAACAGAGGTCAATGCCAAAAACAACCAAGTCAGCAATATTTAGAACAAATTACTTTGTAAAGCTGATGACAGATGGTACTAAAACTATCAAATATAGCATAAACTATTAGTGAACTACCTAAAAATAAAAATGTTCTTGCCTTTGTGACACAGAACCCTTAGTGAATACTTAATTCCTCTGTTCTAGCTCTGAGCTTGTTCTGATATCAGAAATACAGAGCTGCTGATGTGGTACCTGATTCTCCACTAGCATGGCAATGTCAACAAACATGTCATGCAGCTCCTTAATGCTGCTCTCCAGTCGCATGATGTCTTTGTGTCTCGCTTCAATTTCACTCAAGGCCTGCTTGGAGATGGCTGAGTCCATGAGCTGCACGAAAAAACAAACGGGCAACATTTGTTTGTTAGTCCACTGCTAATAGCTCAACACGAATGTATGCCCAAGAATACAAAAATGTAAACAATAAATAAACCAAAAGAATAATGCTGTGACACTTAGGAAACACACACACCCCTGCTGTGAAGACGGCAGCATTGCCACCATCCAGCATCTCTTCCAGCTCCTCATCAGTAGTGGTTTTACCCGCTGTTACATTGGAGACAAAAGAAATTGTCACTTTCTGTTAAACACTCTAGACTCTTTAGGTATCAATTAATTATTATAGGATTACACAACAGTCTTATTTGTACTAATAGAAATGTCTTTTAAGTATGTGCCATTGGGTGCATAATGTGTGTGACTCACTGATCTCTAGCTGTCTCTGGATCCTCCCTTTGCTCTTCTCTCTGAACTCTACTTGTGCTTCATTGTACTTGGTCATAACCTCCACAAATTTTCTTGCTAGGACAGCGTGCTGGGAGAAATGATAAAGACACAGAGAAATGTAGGATGTGGCTCGTTCAATCAAGCTGTGTAACACAGTTAAGTAACATTTGCATTTGCATTAGTAACAAGAAAGGTTGTGAGTTCAAATCTCAGGATGGCCATACACTCAGTTTGGATGTTTAATCGAGAACCTTCCTCCTTAATTACTCAGTTGTATGCTTTCAATGTACTCTACTTACTTGTAAGATACTTGTAACCATCTACCAAACAAATGTACACACCAATCAGCCATAACATTAAAACCACTGATATGTGAAATGAATAATATTGATTATCTCGATACAGTAGTACCTGTCAAAGGGTGGGATATATTAGGCAGCAAATGAACAGTCAGTTCTTGAAGTTAACGCATTGGAAGCAGGAAAAATAGGCAACCGTAAGGATCTGAGAGACTTTGACAAGGGCCCAAAAGTGCGGGACAAACAAGTCCAACCCATGGAGGCCCCACCTCACAGCTCACAGGATTTAACGGATCTGCTGCTAACGTCTAGATACCACTGCCAGATACCACAGCACACCTTCAGAGGTCTTGTGGAGTCCATGCTTCGACATGTCAGAGCTGTTTTGGCGGCACAAAGGGGACCTACACAATATTAGGCAGGTGATTTTAATCTTATGGCTCATCGGTGTATGTTACCTGAGATTTCTTTATCCGAGTATCAGCTGAGACTCTCTCTTCTGCATTTGATTCCAAACTCCGCTCGATGCCTGATGACAAGATCAAATATTCAATATTTTGACAAGGAAATTCAATTCACATGAACATGAGTACAGCTAACAAGGTCCCATTTACCAGCAAACATCACTCACAAAGACTAAAAAACTAAAAACTAATAGTGTAATAGTTTAATAGTAAAACTATTTTGTACAATTGCAATTTCGCCAGTAACAATCACAAAAAAAACTACATGAAATCCTGTACAGACTGATTTATAGCTGCTATAACATGATAAAAAAAACTAAATCAACTATAAATGGATAAAAATTACGTTATTCTTTAATAGCAAATACTGTGATATAAAAGGAACAAAACACATTAGGAGTCCTGTAATTGGAAAATAATCAACTTTGGGGTGCTAAAATGAAATAATAAAAATATGTAAAATGTGTTTTATATGCTATTTTCCAGTTGAGCAATAAAAAAAAACATTCATATAACAATTATTATGTTCATGTCACTTGACCAGAGAGTAGCAAAATAAGATAAAAAGGTATAGTTTTTAATTTTTGTATCTCACATTCCCTCCATTTATTAATGGTTCATGCAACACTATTGATTTGCGATGTATAAAATTTTAGAGAGAGTCTGGGTCAATGGAACATTAAACCATTAAACCATCGCCATCATGCATTATTTAGTTACGTGATGTGGCTTTTGATATTCCCTTTTTATAAAAGAAAACCCACTTTTGAGTTTATTGCGAACATTGTTGGCTAATTTCTTGATTTCATTGGTGATGGCTTCCAGGTCATCTTGTGTCTCTAAGAGAAGAAAGAGAAAGACATAGTCAGAGTCAGAGCATACAAACACTGAAGCTGGGAAGTGGGTAAAATACAGACAGTTAGCAGCAGTAAATTCTGGAGAAAACTGAAAGTCATTAAAGTCATTAACGGGATACAAAATTGAAATGAGATATGGGGAGAGATGACTAGGAAGGTTTACTTTGGTCCGATGTAGGTGCAGAGAGGATGACAGAATACAGGCGCTTTATCTCAGTCACGTTCTCATCAATCTTATCAATACTGGTACGGATCTCATCAATCTGATAAAATCACACCCACCCACCCACACACACACACACACACACACACACACACACACTGACTGTGAATAATAGTATGAGACCTCCTTAAAGAATGTCTGTGCTGTTAAAGAGTGACATACCTGAACAAAGAACTCATCCATAAATTCTTTATTTTCCACCTGGATGTCAACATCTTCAGGTGTTTGATCTGTTTTCTGACAAAAGAAACCATGGTCAAACACAGGCTAACTAAAAATATTACCAGGGACTCATTTTATAGCAACCGAAGGCAGTGACCTAAATAAGTCTGCACTGTGTACAAGAAGGTGACCACATCAAATGTAATTTGTAAAGGACAGGAAATGGAGAAGCCTCCCCCACCCCTAATCTCTTTTGGCTAAATCCTCTCCCACCCCCTCTACCCCACTAGTTTGTGTAGGCGGGAATTGGCAGCATCCCTATAAATCAGTGTTGTCTGATTGGATATGTTTTTATCCAAATGGCACATTTATAATTACATTTAATTGGAAGAAAAATCGCATTTGATCGCAGCTGATCGGAATCCATACATGTTGACTGGTTTACAATGAGTGGGTTAGTCTCATAACAATCACTCCAATCTGGCACGATCCCATAGTTATACCTGTGAATCAGCAGCATTATAGAGACTGTGAGACTTGTTAGTATTCGTATTATAAAGGTCTATTTACATTTACATTTACATTTATTCATTTAGCAAACGCTTTTATCCAAAGCGGCTTACAAATGAGTGAATGTTTGCATGTACATGCTCAGAAATAAAAACTACTAAATTGTACCATTCCTTGTCACTGCTTGGCACCCATTGGAATGGCACTACCTCATTTTTACCTATAGTATGTGTCTTTTACATAGAAATATAAGTGTTGAGTTCCTTTAAATCATTTGAATTGATTATTAAAGCACATCATTTGACATTAGAGTCTATTCCTGTACCTTTAATTTGCTTTTAGAGTAATACACTACATGCACCTTTCCAGGTAAAAGATACACACTATAGGTACAGAAGATGTTCCATTGATGGCACCATCCTAGTGACAAGAACATGTCCACATTAGTACTCCTTTTTTTCTGATATTCTAAGCTTTAGATATCTGAGTATCAATACTAATTACATCTCATTATAAAGATTTTAACTGGTAGAAATAGAAACAGAAATCTTACCTCCTTCAGCTGTGCCAGTCGGTCCTTCATCTTGGCGCTAAGGTGTTTAAAGTTAAATCAGTTAATGTAAATTTCACTCCAGGTTTTAGAGAGATATATACTGTCAGACTGGAAAACTGATCATTAAGGGGAACCACATATTCTGAATAATTTCAAATAGTTTTAATGCTTAAATTTTAGGCACTATATATTCATTGCTAAATAAAATAAATAAATAAATAAACATGACAGACAGTGCCTTCTCCGCGTAGCATTTCTAAGCCTCTCAGAGCGGATTAGTGCAACAGTTGTGCGTTGCCAGATTGGGATTTCTGTGTCCAGTCAGATCGCAGTTTAATACACGGTCAATTCTGTATGAGCAAATGATGATTAAATTCGAAAGGTCACCGTTTTAATCTAATAGGTGCCTTATTGGCTTGTTTTGACATGCTTCGTAGATTGTCCAATACAAAGTGTGTGTACTGTATGCATTATTTGCAGTTAAATAAGGCTTTTATTGGAAGTTTTACTTGTTATGAAACAACTAGGTTATTAATAATAATTATATTATTATATAGACAGCGTAAACGTGTGAATTCATATTACTGGATGAAGCTGATTGGGGAGTCGAATGATGAATTTATCAAGGATGCATAATTAGATGCTTTTTACCATTTACACTGGAAAAAAAAACCCCAAATCATTATTACTGTGTTGTAATTCTCAGCACCTCTAAAAATGAAATAAAATCAATAAATCACGCCTATTTTATTTTAGGGATAAATTATAACCATTTGAAGGGTAGTTTTCCAAACCCAATCTGGCAACCCGGCATGGAGCGCTTTAATCTCTCCCTTCATGGACGCCAATTAGCGACAAATGGAGAGGAGGAAGATACTGCGCATGCGCCAACGAATTACCGCAAAAAACTTCCATAACAGTCTGCCAAACGGCATATTTGAGAGTATTAGTTTCCATGGACTTTTAGTTTCATTAATAGTAGGCTAGTGATTAAGTATTATATCATTCATAACAAAATATCATAACGTGCACAGTTTATATTATATTGCAACTATTATTTTTCATTTTGAATCTTTAATACAATTTCATCAATGTTTTTATTTTAAGTAAAAGTTTACACTAATAACTCTGCTCCAAATTCCTTCTCTACTGTTTTATACTAATGCATATTTGTAACTATAGATGTCATCTTCCAATATTGCCTATCCTTTGTTAAAACAATTATACAGTAAATTTACTTAAAACATCTTTAAATCGGGTGATCAGCTATTAACCCAACAATGCAACCTTAAGTGGTCAATTCAACAAGAAAATATTGATCAAACAGGCATGCCACTTTGATTTTAGTCCACTGCGTTTTCATGCAAAATACAAAAATGCAAAATTAATTTGTGCTGTGAATCATTTCACTAATTCTATCCATTAAAACCTGTTTGTCACAGAAATCCCATTATATAATTAATCCTGATCATTAACCACATTACATGAAGATGAAGAAAGAAGCCTCTTTTTTTCCAACATTAATTTATTCAATACAGGTATTTTGTACAGTTATTATATGGACACACAATCCTGTCTGTCTTTCTGTAAGTCATAACGTCAGAGCAACGCCACAAATGTTCTTTCTGCAACACCTCTATTGCTGAGCTGTGTGTTTAAGGTAGGAAGAGTTACTGATAAGCAAAACTGATGGCCTGTCTGACATGTTGCAGCACTCTGAGGTGTGCTTTTGGGACGGTGTGTATGTAGAGTGTGTGAGGAAACTGTACAGTGTGTGTCAGTCAGATGTTTTGTACTGAAGTACAGTACGCAAGTGCCATTTTTGTATTTTTTTTTTTGTTAAACAGATTTCAGAACTTATCGAACTTTCTGGCCATAGAGTTTCCTAAAGGCATCATTGTATTATCACCATCTTGAATTATTAGAGAGTCAATCATTATACCACGATGTTTGTGCTGCAATCCATTGGGCTGCTCAACTTTAATCAGGAACAAACTGAACAATTTATCAACGATCGCTATTGATGGAGATAACTCAGTTGATAGTCAGTCGGTCAGTCATTCAGTCAGCCAGCCAGCCAGTCAGTCAGTCAGTCAGTCAATCAGTCAGTGTGTGTGCCAGATCCCAGACAGTCAGTCTATCTGTAAAGATAGTCAGCCTGAATATTGGCTGCGATCTCAGCCTCCCATTTGTCTCCATTATTGAGCAGCTTTTCCTTGTTATAGAGAAGCTCCTCATGAGTCTCTGTAGAAAATTCAAAGTTTGGCCCCTGAGTAAAAGGAGAGACAGATGCAAGAAAATTGTAGCGAGGCATGGTTGACATGCTGTGTAATAAGTTTCAAATGTGCCATTCACACATCAAAACTGCACAACATATAAACAGATCTATCAGTAATAGGATACAACATATTTGTTAGCAGCAGATTGACAACAACTCACCTCTACAATGGCATCTACAGGGCAAGCCTCCTGGCAGAAACCACAGTAGATACATTTTGTCATGTCGATGTCGTAACGTGTTGTTCGCCTGCTGCCATCAGCACGAGGTTCAGCTTCGATTGTAATGGCCTGGCAATTGACAGCAGATGGATATGTGTGTATTTTATATAAATTACAAAGATTCAATATAATGATATTTAATATTGCACTCGGAAATCCGATACGAGACTTTTGAAGTGCAATATGTGTCAATTAAGGCTACAGGATCCTGAGTAAAATATATTAAACAGTAAAATATTAATAAGATATTAAAATCACAATTAATCAGGCAATTTATGAACAAAATCTACCAGTTTAACGTTTATGATGAATTTTCACTATGACTTTACACTGTACATTAGAATCAAATATTCCTTAAAATATATAACGATAGATAGTTAGACAGACACACAGAATAAACTAAATCTTTGAGCTTCTTTTTAGTGGTTTAAATTGACAGACAAATTTCACTAATGTGAAACACACATTGCCAAAAGTTTGTGGACACCTGACCATCACACCCATATGTGCTTGTTGAACATCCCATTTCATGTACAGTTGCAATGACAATTATAAAACCCCCATTGCAAATCAAGTTTATTGTCAAAATTTGCAGACTTTCGGCTGTTTGCAATGAACAAATCAAAGAAAACTATTGAAATAGTTCAACACAACAAATGCTTCAATTGGTTTCCCCAAATTCAACTGAAAATGCAACTTATAATGACTTCTCCAGTTTCAAAATTATTCAACCCCTTGAATAGAATCCCTCACAACAGCACAAATATGCAAAACAGGTGTTGTCTCAAGCATACCTGATACATCTAATCAAGGGCTTCATTAGTGTATGAGTGTGTACCTGTGCTGGGCAGATAGCTTCACAGAGCTTGCAGGCGATGCAGCGCTCCTCTCCAGATGGGTACCGGCGCAGGGCGTGCTCTCCTCGAAAGCGAGGGGACAGTGGGCCTTTCTCAAACGGGTAATTAATGGTGGCAGGCTCACGGAAAAGATAACTCATAGTCATTCCCAAACCTAAAAGATGGCAATTTCATTATCTTCAGAGGTTTGTACAGGTGACTGAGCAGTAGTTTACAAAAAAAGATGATACTATGGCAGAGGAACAATTTCATCCTGCTTATTAATATTATTTCATTCTGGCTCTTTCTACATATCCAGCAAGACAATGACACTTTAGTGTGGCCTGTTCTTAATCCCTGATATCACATTCTGGGAAAGGCAGGGTCAATTACTCCGACACTGACTGACTACTACTTTCATAGCTAATGGATTTTATTTATTATTTTAGAGCATTTCTAGCAGTTGTTTTCAACAATGTGGGGAGAAAAATGAAACTGGAGGTAAAATGCTTTCTTGTGATATATTCTTATGAATTCAGGGCCTGTGCTTTGGGGTTTAAAAGCAAAATTTAGTTATTGACCTCGGAACAGCTCTGTCCACAGCAGGGTCTGAGCGGCTCGGTCTGTGATAGACTTCATATCATTGAGAGGTTCCTGAGCGTTCACATATTCTACAGAGAAAGAGGGATAATATAATGTATGGCATAAAGCTAAACATTGTATGTTGTTATGGATCTATGTACATGTTACACTTACTGTAACCTTCTCTGTGCGCTGATAAACTGAGAGGACGCACAAGATTGTGCCTCGCTACAAAGCAGCCTGCGGAAGGGGGAGGGGACGGGGGAAGCAGTCACAACAACATATATTTAAATGTGCACACACTAAGCCAAAACTGTATTTCCATCCCAGCATGTAAACATCATACCTGGCCTGGACACAGAAAAGAGGAGACGTAACGTTGCAGCCATCACCCCTGGAACAAAATATGCTACAGTTAGAAAAGCACACTAAGTTTTGATACGTAATATTTGGATTTTAACACAGTGAAAGTGGATAAGATGACATGGAATATACAATATTTTATTTTTCTATACAAATATCACACACATGCACAAAGTATTTATGGTCTTCCTTACATTTAAGTAGAGTAGTATAATACAAGGATGAGTCAAGTGAAAACCTTAATAAGTTCAATTATATATATATATATATATATATATATATATATATATATATATATATATATATATAAAAATACAGTGAAAAAGTACATTAAATTTGTAGTTGCAGAAAGAAAAATTGTACTACTGGCCCATTGTTCACTCTTCACTCGGAAATGCAGAAACAGGGATGAAAAATAGGGGAAAATAACAATATAATAGTAATGTTTAAAGTAAATAATTGTAAAAACAATGTTAAAGTAATTTAAATAAATTGTAGCAAAAAACAAACATAAATAATAGATGAAAGTAACAAATAGCATATTGCTGACTACTGTAAACACAGTCATCACTAAAAATCACATTATTTCTATCTTTTAATATGCCGTGTGTCCAGAATACGAGTATCAAACTCCAGGGAACACTCTCATAAAATTACTGAATAATTCACTGACTAAATTTCAGTTGTTTTTTTTTAGTAGTCCAATACAAGAGTGGGTGTTGAATAATGACTTCCCCTAGTGCACTATGTTTCCAATTCAATCACACAGCCACATCGTGCACAGGAATTTACTAAAGTGGTCAAAAAAATAAAAAATCCATCCATCCAGCCATTTCCATACCACTTATCCAACACAGGGTAGCTTGGAGCCTGTCCAGGTAACTCAGGGCACAAGGCAGGGGACGCACCTGACAGACAATTTGGAAAAGCCAACCAGCCTACAGCGCATGTCTTTGGACTGCGGAGGAAACTGAGATACCCGGAGGAAACCCTCGAAGCACAGGGAGAACATGCAAACTCCACACACACAAGGCAGAGGTGGAATTCGAACCCCCAACCCCAGAGGGTTTGTTATTCCCTACAATACAGCACCATTTGGAATTAAGTCTAAAATGATGCCCTACCCTGGATGACAGAAACCATAAAGTTCATCCTGGACGTCCTGCATTCTCTAGACATTAAACTTTTACACACATCGCTATGTGGGAATACACCAGTGCGTTTCAATATTTTTTAGACATGTTTACAAATATAGTTAAACTACCCTAACTAGTGCACTACTTAATGAACAGCGCTTGTTTTTGGACATACGATCTTACTGAAACACCATCAAACAGGCGCGCGCGAAGTTTTGCACCGAAGGAAACACAAACACGACACATTAGTTCCGCTGAAGTCGAGGATCAGATCTGTTATCCAGCTATACTCAACTGGCTTTTTAAACAACGTATAAATATTCTGTTACGTCTTGTTGTGCATGCCAGGGTGTAACGGAATAACATTCTGCAAGATGAACTAGCTAGAAATGTAAAGTGGTGCTCTGTGAGGACGCAAGTTTCAAACTAGCCATAGCTAGCCATAATATTAGCTCGTTAACATGATGTCGGAAACAGCAGACAATTTTACTGGAGACAGTGACGCTTCTGTTGATAAATAGCCGATTAAAAATAATCCTTGTCCTTCCCGTCAGGTTGAAAACACACATCTACCTGAACATACACACAGACTAGCTGCTGCACTCTCAAGGACTTTCAATGACTGTCTCGCTGTTGCACCCAAAATCCACAATCAGCGTCGGGTTTGTCTGGATCAGATAATGTACAACGAGCTGTCTCTATAAAATCTGAAAAAGCCATACGACTTACGAAGACCGAGTTATACACCGTAATGTAGATGATACTCACCGGCTTTTCGCTATTTGGCCTTCTAAACCAGAACAGCGGACGTTTTAGGAAGCACACATGCGCGACGCAGGAAGCACCACTGACCACGTGACTGGAACTTAATCGTTCTCTTTTTTTTTTTGTTTGTCTGGCATTTTCATATGTGCTGTAATATTGACCTTCAGTTTATTGTCTTACCGTCCATAAATTTTTATTGTTAAGTAATTTACACACACACTGTTTTTAAATTCTTGAGGTTCGGATTAAACTCTAATAATAATAATAATAATAATAATAATAATAATAATAATCCATTTTCTATACCGCTTATTCTTTAGGGTCACGTGGAACCTGGAGCCTATCCCAGGGAGCATCGGGCACAAGGCGGGGTACACCCTGGATGGGGTGCCAATCCATCACAGGGCACACTCACATACACGTTCACACACCCACTCATACACTACGGATGCTTTGGACATGCCAATCAGCCTACCCTGCATGTCTTTGGACTGGGGGAGGAAACCGGAGTACCCGGAGGAAACCCCCGCAGCATGGGGAGAACATGCATACTCCGCACACACAGGGTCATGGCGCGAATCCAACCCCCAACCCTGGAGGTGTGAGGCAAACATGCTAACCACTAAGCCACCATGCACCCTATAATAATAATAATAATAATAATAATAATAATAATAATAATAATAATGTATAGTGTTTATGGGTCAAACATGCACATATCAATAGATGCAGAGTGAATGATGTTGTGTGTGTATGGGCATGTGGCATGTTTTTATATCTTGGTGGGGACATTTGGATTGTTCCCATGAAGAAAACTATGCTAGAAGAAGAAATTTAAAAAAACAAAACACAGATTGCCGCTTTTACATAAAAAACTAAAAGAGCTAAAAGGTTTCCTTTTAGTTAATAATGTTAAGATGAGGATTAGATTTAGGTCTTATCAAAGCATTAATTAGCTGCATTAAGCATTATGGCATTGGAAAGTTATTATCACAAGGATAGTAAAACAAATATATGTGTGTGTGTGTGCGTGTGTGTGTGTGTGCCATGAAATGAACCAGAAAAAGCAGAATAAGGAGTTTATAGCTTATGCTTAATGAAGCAGTATACTTTAATTAAAGACAGGGGCGTTGTTCATCCCACTTGCATAAATGTGTATACGCAATTCCCTTCTTAAGTGTTCAACAGTGCTGATTGTTGGATTGTGGATTGAGAGACTGGTTCTTTACTAAGAAAGTGAGTAATTAAATAAAAGTAGTACATTTTTGATTTATAGAAAATGGGCAGCATAGTCAATGCTACTAGTAAGCCTAGTGTTATAGCAGATCATCACACATTTTATTGTAACTGAAACTGTTGTTAGTTAAGTTACATTTTAAAATTATCCAGGAAAATCCAGCTCTTCTGTGTTGTTCTTGTGTTTACTGTGTTGTACTGTTGTGTGTATTTATTGTGCTAAATTTGTAGTTGAAGTAGAACAATAAGCTTGTATTTAAACTGTCATATTAATTGCACTTTATATATTCCTGCAGTATATAATGTTTGATATTTTATGTTCCAAGTGTTTACATATTTATAATATAGTCAAATAATGTATGTTTAGATGTTAATAGAGGAGAAAAACAAAATATCAATTCATCATTTGTGTTTTAATTTCTGAACCTGATGTAAATAATATTAAATAACCCAAGTGCCTCCTATTATTTTTGGAAAAAAGTTACAAACATTATGTTATTTTTCAAAATCACTTCCACAGATTAAATACACACAAAACAGCAAAGAACAGCTTACAACAGTAAACCTTTATTATGGCTTGTCCAAGAGAAGCCATAAGAAAAAATATTAGTATATAAGTTCATGACCGTGAATGAGGAAAGTAAAAAAAAAAAATTCAAAGAGAAAAAGAGATTAACCAGTATTTCAGACATCTCAAATGAGGAAATGGGTCAAATTGACCTATAACATAATATGAGGGCTTACTATAGCTTTAACTGCAGGAATAATAATATTATTATTATACAAATAGAGCAGTATGCTGCTTAAATTTCTATTTCTAGCATGCCCAAATATACAATTCCATCTGTTTTCTATTTTTACCAAATTAAAATGTAATATAATCATTTTACATTTTCAGATCTGTTTAAATCTCCAGATGGCAGAAACAGATATATTCAAGTCAGGTCTGTAGCCTGATATGAAAACTTTCTTTGAGCTGACCTTAAACCCTCTGGTGATTTTTTATTTTTTTTTGGACTTTTGTGCCATCTTGTCACTATAATTGTAATCATGGCTTAAATAATGAAAGAAACTAAGAACCAAAAGTAACACAACCATTTGATGCCTCTCACTGGTGTTCTCTTTTCTAGTGAATATTACAGCTAACAGAACTGAACTAGTGGAGGAGCCATGGACCAGGCTGGAGAAGTCTGTGATTGTGGTCATTCTTAGCATCGAGACTGTGCTGGGAATTCTGGGAAATGGTCTCGTCCTGATTGTTAAAATGGTGGTGAGAACATTGATGAATTTACTTTTAGAGTGATTTAAGAAAAGCCATCACTGACAGTTCTCATTAATAAGTATTGCAGTACAGTCCTGTCTTTACACATTGTGTATTGTGTACATAAATGTACTGCAAAAACTGAATATTCAAATCTGTAAAAGCTCTAATATTAATTTGTTTATACTGAACAAAAATATAAAAGTAAAACTTCAAGTGTGGGATCATCTGAGACCAGACAGACAGACTGCTGATCAAATAATTTGCAGAATTAAAGACTTTATGCACAGACAGAAATGATCTTAAGGGAGGTTAATTGCATGCTCAATGTCTTTATCCAGGCATTGATCTTAATGCAGTTCGGTATTATAACAGACATGAGAGAGCACAGATGGCCACTGGTGCACTGTACAACAGTTTCCTCACAGATCCCAATTTCAGTTACCAGGCAGATGTCAAACAACTGTTGACGGTGTTGTTAGCAGTGTGGTCTGTGGTGGTGGTATGGCATTTGGCACATGACATATTGGTTATGGTTATGGGGTTTCAGCATGGGCAGGCTTAT
The DNA here is from genome assembly GCF_023375685.1 of Ictalurus furcatus. Classification (NCBI taxonomy): domain Eukaryota; kingdom Metazoa; phylum Chordata; class Actinopteri; order Siluriformes; family Ictaluridae; genus Ictalurus; species Ictalurus furcatus. The sequence continues at coordinate 28,259,843 of NC_071257.1, read as the reverse complement.
CCTCTCTATATCAATGGAAATTTGAATGCCGTGATGAAATCTTGAGGCTCATTAACCCACAGCCATCACCTCACCTTTTCTGCATGACAAAACACAGTCCCATGTCTCAAGGATCTGTACACACTTATGGTCATTTCAGAATGTTCCAGTTCTTGCACTCATTGATAATCGTTTGACTGTTTCCACGAATATCAGACAACTTTGGCAGCTATAGTAAAAGAGTGAGATGATATTCCACAGGTCGCAATAACGCTGAACAACTAAATAAGAACAAGAGATGTCACTCTGCTACAGGCAAATTTTGATTTCACCAGATACTAAAGTGAGAATTCTGTTTCATGACCCACCCTGTTTTTGGGGACTCTTTGACAAAGAGAGACATATGTGTAAATAAATAAATACATGTTAGTTCTCTGATTTCCATTGATTAATTTATTTTCAATTTGATACAATCATGTGAAAAAAAAGTACACCCCATGGAAATTGTTGGCTTTTTTGACATATTTGGACAAGCAAACATTTGATCCGCTTTGAAACAGTTAATAAAGAACCCTATCATTTCATCACAGGGTCTGCTAGTAAGTCTTGCAACTGTTAGTGTCAAAGTACATGCTTCTACAATCAGAAAGCGATTGCACATATTTGACCTGCATGGGAGGCATGCCAGGGAAAAGCCTTTGCAAAACTACAGTTTGCCAATGAGTATAGAGGAGAATACCAGGCCTCTTGGAATAATGTTCTCTGGATAGACGAATCAAAGATAGAGTTCTGCATCATATCAAAGAGTGCTTGAAGATAATGTGAGGCCATCTTGTCCGAAAGTTGAAGTTGAACTGAAAGTAGATCTTTAAACAAGATAATGATCCTAAGCACACTATCAAATCCACCAAGGAATGACTCAAAAAGAAGAAATGGAGGGTTATGGAATGGCCGAGTCAAAGCCCGGATTTGAATCCCACTGAAATGTTCCGAGGGGATGAGAAATGGGCAGTACATGCAAGAAAACCCTCAAACATCTCGCAACTGAAATAATATTGCATGGAAGAGTGGTCAAAAATTCCAGCAAGCCTGGTGGACAATTATGCAAAACACCTACAAGAAGTTATTTCTGCTAAAGGAGACAATACTAGCTTCTGAGGCCAAGGGTATACATACTTTTTCCACAAAAGAATATCACAATATCTATTGATATTTCTGTTGAATAAATGATTGAAAAAGCTCATTTTCAATATCAGATTCATTAATAGGCACTGTTTCAAAGATGATCATATTTGCTTGTCCAAATATGTCAAAAAATCCCACAATTTACTTGGGGTGTACTTATTTTTCCACATGACTGTATTTTCAAAAATGTAACCATGTTACAGTATGTGTTACTGTGAGAAATAGCCAAATCAAATGAATCCAATTAGTGAATCTTATCTAACTTGGCCAATAAAATGACAACATTTGAATACACTGCTTCCGCATCAGTTATAGCAACAATTTGTATGGCTCTAAATAATGAGAATAAAAATAACTCATGAATACATATCTTGGTCTTTACCTCTGTCTCCCACAGTGTAAGGATCAATTTCAGTGTGTTTACTGGCTCCCATTTGTCAGTCTCACACTCTCGGACTTGTGTTGTGCCATGCTGATAATGACCGGTTCCTTACTGGCTGTCTTGACCGGAGGTCAGAGTTCGCCGTGGTGTGAAGCGGTCAGCCTGTTCAAGTTCACCTTCATCACATCCTCAATCGGTAGCGTAGGTGAGAATTAAAACCCTTAACATGGCTTCAGTAGGCCTTTATCAGCACAATGGCACATATGAATTTCACATTCCCTCACCCCCCAAGCCCAGCAGCCACCAAGTGACACTGCTTCACATGAAAATGTGAGACGTTACAGAATAAAATGCTTTATAATTTCTGTTTATTGCTGTCCATAAAATTTCTTGGAAATGGCTTTATGCAGTGTCTTACATTATGGTATTTAAATGTAAGTGAAACTAACATTGCTTATGAAACTAACTTATTTCACGTACATTCCACAACATATAAAGGATAAAAAGTTTGACATGTTTCTGTAATAAACACAAAATTTGTGTTGTTGGCAAATCGCCATTATATAAGACATGTTGAAACATGCTATTATAGGAAAATAATCAACTTCTGAGTTGTAACAGTAACTCTGCTTTGTGCTGAGCTGCTTCACACCCAATATCATGACACCTCAACGTGTTTTATTTCTTATATATATATATATGACATGTTATCAACTAAATTACTGCCACTTGCCTAAATCCACATATTATATATTTTTTTTAATTAGTTGATTCATACCTTGTTTTTTCTGTCTGGTTTGTATGGCAGCACTCCTCTGTGTCCAGCAGTATATGGGCCTGCTCTCCACTAGAAGATGCTTCTTTGTCATGCTAATAGTGGCATGTTTGGCTTCCTGGTTGTTAGGTGCTGTGTTCGGGATGGTGCCAGTGATCTACGATTGGGTTAGGTGAGATGATTAGTGAAAATATTCAGCACAGCTCAGAGAAGGAACCATTTTTCAGTGTTTTGCTTTAAGTTGTTGCTTAACCCCTGGATGTTAGGTTTGACCCTGCGGAGATGTTGTGTGCTGTGTTCTGGGAGAACAGTTACTCTGACATGCTGGTTTACATACTCTGCGCCTTCAACATAACAATGCTCCCATGTTTGCTGCTCATTATCATCTGCTCCTTTCTGACTTGGGCTGGCTATGGGAAGAACTGTGCCAGGTGTGATATTAATGAATCCAGACACTGTAATTATGCTAATTATATATGTCTTTTACTCTGATTTAAGAATAGTTTGAGTTATAATTCATGTAGTCACTGTCAAGAAGATGTACTGAGAGTTATTATGCACCATTTAAACAATATATTGCAATATTTAACACACAATAATATTACCATCTTTCAAAGAAACCTCAATATAAAGCTTCATTTTTGGTATCCACATTAGATTAATTGCTATTAATGAATTTTTTAAGGATTACTTGGAACTTTTGTGGAACCAAGCAACACCATCAGTAAGATCAAAAATACACATAATGGTATGAAGAAGTGAGGCTGGGGCTGATTTCTTTCCAGCTTAGACTGTAGATTGATGCAGTCTATCAGTGTGAGGTGGACTACACAGAATTTTCATTTTTGAGAGTGAAAACAGCTTTCTGAAACTCTCCTTTCTCCATTCTGTAGTCAGACAGACTTGTCATCCGTCACGCCGCTATTGGTGGGAACTTATCTTCTCTGCTATACTCCTTTCACTGCGTCAGAGGTGAGTAGTCTTTCACATTGACTGGAAAAGAATTGGTCTCTATCTCTCTCTCTCTCTCTGTGTATATATATATATATAAAGGTTCCTCAACAGCTCTTTGGGTGAAAGAATGTTCTAGCTTTACAAAGGGGGTTAACTTTTTTTTTCTTAAAGAGAAACCATTTCACATTGAACCTTTATGGGTTTCTCAGAGCGACAAACCAAATGACCATTTCAGTGATGAATGGAGTCGTCTTCATTCTTTCTATGCTGCTATAAACATTATTTTCGGAGTTTCACATTGTCGAATGAACGAGAATTTGTTGCTAGCTGTGTTTTATTAATCCTGAAGACACCTTAGGATCATTATAATCCCTCATGTAGATTCATTTTATGTCAGTTTTTCCACTCATGTGTATACTGTAAACAGTCAGCTACAGTCAGCTGACCTTGCATGACTATAAAAAAAATGCCTTCTACTTGTATCTCCAAACCCATATGCTGACGGTTTGCATCAAACATTATACTTAAAACTATCATTTATCACTGTCCTAACACATCCTAAATTTTGTGTTGTCTTCTATACATATTTTAGCTTATTCTTCTTGGGAGACTGGATCTGTCACCATCTCCTGAGTGGCTGAGAACACTTTCAGCAATAATGACATATCTGGACTGTTGTTTGAACCCCATAATTTACTGCACTAACCAAGACTTTCGAGAGGCAGTACTTGCACTTCTGTGGACCAGCAGAAAGTCAAGCTTCCCTGAACCCGTACTGACTAGCATGACAAAAATAGAAACATAATATAGGTATGAAAAAGAGATGATTGTGAGAAATCATGTATGAAAAATAAATATGAATGATTTTTTTAAGTGCTGCATCTGTTGGATGGGTTTTTGTACATATTTTAAATTGGTTTGTCTCATTACAACTGCAAGACAGTACAGTGATTAAAGTATTCCAACAATTAAACAGTCTACACTGTATAGGAGACTATGATGTCACAAAATGGTGAACTGCAATGCTCTGTAGGGGGTCACTTTCTGTTCTTGCTGTGTTTGAGATTCTAGGATAAAAACATCACTAAGCTAAAGAGGTAAAATAAAATGTCTAAATCAATAATTGCTCTCTATATAAAGTATTTTATAGCACTTCATAAGGCTGAGTCTAATTGCACCTTTGTTTTTCTTCTGTTTAATCTATTGTAATTGTAATGCGTACTGAATTAATACAACTTTCTAAAACTAACAACCACTACCAGGATCATACTATCTCAGCTCTAGCATCATTATATTGATTGTTTGAGAATTTCACTTTGTTTACTATGGTTAAAAGGATTGCATTTAAGCATATTCAGTTTAGGTGAGCCTGTGCCCATGATAGTCTCATATTCCCGTTCTTGGCTGTGTTGTCCCAATGTGGTCTTTTGCTGCTGTAGCTCACCTGCCTCAAGATTAGGTGTTTTGCGCATGCTGAGATGCTTTTCTGCTCACCACGGTTGTAAAGAGTGCTTATTTGAGTTACTAAATCCTTCTTGGCAGCTCAAACCAATCTGGTCCTTTTCCTCTGACTTCTTATCAACAAGGTGTTTCCACCCACAGAACTGTCACTCAGTGTTTTCCACACCATTCTATATAAACTCTAAAGACTGCTGTGTGTGAAAATCCCAGGAGATCAGCAGTTTCTGAAATATTCAAACCAGCTGTTCTGGCACCAATAACAACACCATGATGAAAGTCTCAGAGATCACACTTCCCCCCCCCATTCTGATGTCTGATGTGAACATTAACTGAAGCTCTTGACCTGTATCTGCATGATTTTCTGCATTATGCTGCTGCCACATGATTGGCTGATTAGATAACTCAATAAAGTGGATGGTGAGTGTATATTTCAGAATTGATTCATCTGTACAATAAGCAAACTTTCACAGAGTAAAAGCATAGAAAATTTGAGAAGCAGCACTTTTCTATTTGTGCATTAACCATTATATCTGGCAATCATTTGCTTTAAATGGCAGCAGAAAAGTTATCTATTTTTTAAATATTGAGTTAAAAAAGAAATTTTATTACTAATGTATCTTATTCAAATTGTCTGAGTGTCTTCCTTTATGTCTGTATTATCACTTGAATTATTGAAAAAAAAAAATTTAAGTTGCAGAAGTTCTGTAAAACAGTTTGAGCTGCTCTTCATAAGCATAACGAATCAATCTAATGCTATGTAGTAATGTAAGTAATTCATACTTTATTGTAAATACATCGAAACAAACTAAAATATAATTTAAAAAAATTATAACATCTTTATAGAATAAAAAGGATTAGAGGGCGTAGAGATTAGATTAGAGGGGTACATTAGCTATTACTGTTACTGTCATGTCCATTATGACACTGGCTGCTTGTCCATGTCTGGTTTAATCGTCACTGCTCTAACACGTTCGTTTGTGCGCAATTTGCGTAAGGTGCGTAAGAAAACAGAAACTGTAGTGGAACTGCAAAATGTCGCACACTTTGGACCAGAAGTGTCCAGTGAGGTTTTGAAAGAGCCAGAATTTGGCCAGCTCGTGGTCCAGGAGCTTTAAAAGCACGAATCCGGCACAGGACAGCCCAGCGTGGATGAAATAGCGCAGAGACGCTGGGTCTCCGGAGACGCGCTGAGCGGCGGCGGCCTGCAGCAGCGCCACGGCGATGTGAGCACCGAGAGCCAACTCAAAGCCGCGCTCATGCAGCAGCGCCAGCGCGTAGCTCGCCACAGAGCACACCTCCACAGTCAGCGCGTAACGAGCGGACCAGCCGTGCGTAATGACCCGACACCAAACCGGCACCCAGGCGAATATGGGCAGCGTGAACCACTGGTCCAGGACGGAGGGAGCGCGGCGCAGGGTGGCCAGGCGCGTCCACTGGACCGGTCCGTACGCCAGGGCCATAAGCGCGAACACGTCCTTGGTGTAAGCGGCGCGGGGATCATCCATCTTCCGGCTCAGCCAGTAAACCCCAACTATAATGTAACCCACGTTGACGAGACAGTTAAACGGCATGGCCAGAAAGCCAGGAAGCTGATCCACTCTCTTCTCGGCGTAGTCATCGTAGGACATGTCCACCAGCACATTGTTGAAAATGTTAGTGTTCGCCAAAGCAATGCAGAGAAAGAAGGGCAGCAAAACGTGCACGACTGCTGACATTGTTAGTAAAGCCCTAATTCAAGATAGCAAAAAAAAAAAAAAAGCGTTGGCGAGCAACAAGAAGCTGCATAACCTTCAGTGTAGTGCGCAGGAAGTGTCGCTGTTCCGCCCTGGCCGAGCAGGAATTTATTTATTTATTATTTAGTTATTTATGCATTTATTGCTTGTATAGGAAGCACCAAGAGTACAAAAATAACCTAAATGCTTATTCAAATTCTTTCCGGGAAAATATATTTTAATATTTAATATTTTTTAGAGATTTTATTATATACACTTCTATAATATTATATATAAATTTATTACACCGAATTGTGCAACTGTAGAGTTGTAAAAAAAAAAAAAAAAAAAAAAAAAACTAGAACAAAAAAGTATTTAAGTATATATTAGTATTACTAGTTACTAGTAGTAACAGTAACGTGGGCAAGCACAAATATATATGCCTACACATACAATTGACACAGCTGAGTATTTGTACACCTTCTGCACATAGTTTAAATACCGCTTAGTGTCTTTTATTTTGACAGGTATTTTCCCGGATGTAAAATGTAAAACAAAGCCAACGACAAGCGGCAGTCTTCCGACCAATCAAAAAAGGTTATTCAATTACTTGCTTTTATAACCCACATTCATTTAATAAATACATACATACATACATACATACATACATTAATAATAATAATAATAATAATAATAATAATAATAATAATAATAATAAATACAAGCATAAAAATCACGAAAAAATAAGTGTTGATGCATTCGAGTCTTTTATTTTTATTTATTTTTTATTGTGATTTCAACATACAAAGGAAACAGTAACTTACAAACAAGTCTTCCAAACCATAAACAAGTCGCGTGCATTCGAGTCAAACATGGAGACTTTAATTCTCAGGTTTTGTTCAAGTGTAGATGCACTCATCACAGCGCATTATTGCCACCTCGTGGCCACAAAAAGTACAGCGTTGACTTCATACTGGAGTAGAATGGTGCAGTTCAATATGAAATATCAGAAATTCTGTAAATAGATTAAACATTACACACAATAGACACAATTATCATGGAAAAAGAAGTTATAAGATGGTGGTGGTTTATGATTGGAAGACTGAGCATTCAGATCTCTGAACAAGCAAGCTGTCTCTCCTGGGCCTTTCATGGTACTATATAGTACTACGGCTGATTTTATACTCATACAATATTTTCACTGAGTCCTCAGTGTCCTTACGCTCAGTGTCCTTTCAGGCTGGGATATGCAAAGACAACCAATACACACACACACACACATGCATATACTGACCACAAAGACTGTCTTTCTTTCTATACTGGGTATATTTGTCTATGAGCTCGACTACACTGCTGGACTATGCCATATTTGATCATATATAACTCTACAAAATGCATTTAGAAAACAGTCTGGAAAGAATATGTAAGAGTGTGATTATTGTGTGTGCTTGAAAGTGCATGTGAGAAACAAAGAGAGAGGAAAATTCAGAGAAGACGAGGAAGCTAGCCAGTGACCTGAACTACTATACGTTTAATATTTTTCCTCTTTATCTTCAGTGACTGCCTTATCCTGGTCAGGGTCATGGTAGAAAATGTCATAGCTCATCATTTCTCTACTAAGCAACAGTGGCACTGATTTATCATGTCGTACCTTTGTTTATAATTTGACAAAATGTCATTTGTGGCATGTAAAAGAATGGCATTTGACAGAAAACCTGTATGGGTGGTTTCGAGTGAAAGGTGAAGTAATAACAGTCATGAAATGGGAGGAGATAAACCCATAAAGTCTTGCAAGACAGTTCCTTAAGCAGTAAAGAAGAACACTGGATACAGAAAAGGAGATTTAGTAAAGTAGGACCCCACAGAACCAACAGAAACGGTAAGAAGGGGTTTAGAATATATATTTTACTAAAAAGTCATTATTTAATTAAACAATATACTGTAGGAGACAATGCATAATACAGGCAAGAGATGATCAACCTCATCAAAACCACAGCACTAAGCAATATTTTCCAAAACTAAAAACGAATCCCACTAACAACAGTTAAGAGGATAAGCTTAACTGATTCTGTTTGTGCCTTCACATTCAGATGACTGAAGAAAGACGGGCATCCAACAGCATCTCAATGCTTCACTCTATGCTGAACCGACTGAAGTCTTCTGAGAGGCTCCAAGGTTCTTCTCATGTCACATCTCAACACTGTAGGCACTCAAAGGACACAAACCAGACGGACAGTGTATTTATCCCAGAGCCAGACAAACCGAAGTGGGATTTTGCAGGGTCAAATCCTTCAGAATGCTCAGTCAAACCCGAGGAACAGAAAGATGCTGAGATAGATTCAGAATATTTCACCCAGAGGACTATCTTTCAAGAGGCCTACAGTCCTACTTCAACCACGTTTCTCAAAAGCGAACCACCGTCTAATTTGTTGCACAATTTGACAAGAGACGCCAGGCAAGATTTACAACCCAGTGAGAGTAATCCCTCATGGGAAGAAGTGGAAGAGGAGCAAACATCACAAGCTGAGTCTTATTTCAGCATTCTGAAGAACAGTCCTCCGAATGGATCATTTGCCCATGACCCATCAGGATCCTCCCTGTTAAACTCAGAACCCAGGTTTGTCAAAGGAACAACTGTGCTAATGGAATATGAAATAATGAAGCAACCTTGCAGGAATGAGAATACAGTAAGTCACTGAGTTCACTCAGCAATATGCTTATTGCACTCATTACATTACATTACATTACATTTCAGTCTCATTTAATATGGAAAACCTTGGAATTTGGAAAAGCAACAGAACTCTCTATTCATTTCTGTGGCTTCCAATCAAATAAATAAATCTTTAATTAGGTCACGTCCATGGAAGAAACAGAGCCTCCACCCCTCCCTCCTAAACTGCGGAATCTCGACAACGTGCATGTCCAATTACAAAGGCAAGTATCTATATATACACACACCCTCTGTTCTAAAAGCAGAAACTGATATTTCTTGAAATTGAATTATCGAGAATGAGCAAGAACAAAGTGCAGTAGAGCACAGATCTAGTAACACTCATTGGAAGGCAGTTATTAAATATAGCAAATACAATGCATACAACACACACACACACACACACACACACACAGAGACACACACACACACACACACACACAGTTGCAATCAAAATGATTCAACCCCCATTGCAAATCAGGTTTATTGTAAAAATTTACAGACTTCAAGCCCTTTGCAATGAACAAATCAAACACAAGAAATTGAAATAGTTCAACACAACAAATGCTTCAAGTGGTTTCCCCAAATTCAACTAAAAATGCAACTTGTAATGCATTATACAGTCAAATAATAATTTTAGCTCTAAAATAACATCACTACAAGCAATAAACATGATAGTAAAGAAATAAAAATGTTTTAATTAATGAGCAATTAGCATTTAGCATAATAAAAGAGCATTCAGTATATAAATGCCCCATGTCCTCCTGCCATGGGAAACAGTCTAATAACACCCATATTAGCTTAACCTGCCATCTAGCTTACCTCTAGTAAACTGGTTTGCATTTGTACTCATAAACAGAGTAATTCATAAAGAGAGGAATTTATGTATCCAACTCTTGATTTGCAACTTTCTTATTCTCAGTAATTTCTATAGTATTGGTTCGTAAGTAAGCAACCCTGTAAACTACACCATGACAAACCAAACTTGTTTGTATATCACTAGCATTAGCTTAGTTTAATCAGCACTCATCTTCTCAGGGATATAACTAACATTGGCTAAGCTACTTTAGCACACAAGTTCTGAGGGATATCACTAACATTAGCTAAGCTAGCACTGAGGTTCTTTAGCTAAAATCTTCAGTAGCACTTCCTAATTTGCATATTGAATGTGACAGTGTGAAACTGCATTCATAAGTAATGCTCCCAGAATCAGGTTTTTTGTTTTGTTTTGTTTTTGCAGAGAAATATTGCTCTTCATTTCATTCTTGAATGAAACTGCAATCAGCCCAAAACTCCCTTAGCGGCTACAAGTGCAGCAAACATTTAATCAAACAGACAGTCAGCATTTCAAGATGTACATTTACAGTGCCCTCTACTAATATTGACACGCTTGGTAAATATGAGCAAAGAAGGCTGTGAAAAATTGTCTTTATTGTTTAACCTTTTGATCTTTTCTTTAAAAAATCCACAAAAATACTCTCATGGATATCAAACAATTGCAAATAAAACAAAGGTTTATAAAAAAAAAAATCTTTGTTAAATATGCAGTATCTCACATAAGTGAGTACACCCCTCACATTTTTGTAAATATTTGATTATATCTTTTCATGTGACAACACTGAAGAAATGACACTTTGCTACAATGTAAAGTAGTGAGTGTACAGCTTGTGTAACAGTGTAAATTTGCTGTCCCCTCAAAATAACTCAACACACAGCCATTAATGTCTAAACCGCTGGCAACAAAAGTGAGTACACCCTTAAGTGAAAATGTCCAAATTGGGCCCAATTAGACATTTTCCCTCCCCGGTGTCATGTGAATTGTTAGTGTTACAAGGTCTCAGGTGTGAATGGGGAGCAGGTGTGTTAAATTTGGTGTCATCGCTCTCACGCTCCCTCATACTGGTCACTGGAAGTTCAACATGGCACCTCATGGCAAGAAGTACGTTGGACGATGTAATAAGATAAAACACCATTTGGATGGCACACACCAAATCACTTTGTTATGAATGATGTCAAATAATGTGAAAATAATAATCTGTAAAATTATTACATTAAGCATGTGCTATCTTTATATGTCTATCCTTCTTCTATCATTCAGATTAAAAAAAAAAATTTAATTAGAGCAAAGTTAAATAATTTTTTTTTACTGTAACACACACCAAGTGTCGTTATCTTAGGCATGTCACATTTCCAGTTTGGTAACATTCAAACATTCCTATAAAATAGCTCATCAGGTTTCTACTTCTCTTTGCTGACTGGAATTTAATCCAGAGTCCCTGACCATTAGTTCCTTTAATGACCTTTCAGCTACACTGTGTTTACTGTGCGAGATTCGAATCTTGTCCTTATCAATTCTAATTAATGCCCCCCCATCACATCATATTGTATTTCAAAGTGCTTTTGTTGCCATTTGAGTTTGTGGGCATATCTACTTTGGATAGCATTGATTGCATTTATGTAGGTAACTCAATTTGTAATGCAGGTGGTAATTTAATGTCTTTTAAATGGGACCAAACCATTGTTTTGGAGAAGCACCACCATAGCTGATGTTATACTGAAAACCATCAGGAATCAAACTCTAATATATTATATTTTTAAAACAGGAATTTTACACTAAAAGATTTCAGGCTCGACCTCGAGCCCATCAACTTGCTGGAGGAGATTTGTACAGGACAGGAATGGGCAAAATTCCTTCCTGTAAAAGATTCCTCACCCCAAACAGATGCCAAAGACTACTCACAGACAGAGGATTCCAATCATTCGAACGATGATATCGGATCTCGGAATGCAGTCATGAAGCCGGACCTATCAGCAGACAAAGAGCAGTCAGAGATCAGTTCTAATCCAGCCAGTATTACTGACAGTCAGGTGGACAGGGTAGTCCAGGTCAGACGAGGAACATCAGATTCACCGTTTTCTGCTCTTCCCGAAACACCAATAAGAAATGTTACAGGAACACAAAGGACATCTAATGTGCCAGAATCTGAGCAATTTAAAGGCGGTGAAAATGATCTCATGGTAATAAACACGTATGATGAAAATGATCTGACAAATGTCAAGGACATGCCACTTGATTTGTCTGTTGTCAAGGTGAGGCACACTGTAAATTAGCTAAACTTTGTAATAATGTAAAAAAAAAAAAAAAAATTAAAAAATAAGAACAATTATTGTAATATAAGAAGGAATTCAACATTCTAACAGAGACATCCCCCTTTGTCTTTTACAAAGTCATCTGGATTACTAGACAATTCTGCACTGAAGAGTCGAATCCAACTGAGCAAAAAAAGAAAACATCGACCACCACGAAAGAGTAAAAAAGGTGACAAACTCAGAACTATAAATCAGTAGAACAGTAGAAGTGGAAGTGAAATGCATTAACAGGTGTGTGTGTGTGTGTGTGTGTGTGTGTGTGTGTGTGTGGACGTGACTGGAGCTTGGAAAAATGGAAGAATCTAATGAAGTTCTTTCTCTCTGCATATTTTAGGAAATTTCATTAAGGGCTTTTTTCGCCAACGCAGTGCCTCTACAGAGTCCTCTGATTCCCCTACTTCTTCATATGCTTCTGTTTTTGCCTCCTCCAAATTTTATGCTTTACCATGTTCAGAATCCAATAACTCCCAGACACACGAAGATTCCCATACAGCTGTACTTGGTAATGAGAAGGTGAGTACATCCAGATCTTATCAGTCTGACTCTCTCTACTGAGCAAAGGAGCTCAGCTGGACCAACTGCATCACTGATAAAAAAAAAAAATAATAATAAAAAAAACTAAACAAACACCCCCCCCCCCCCCCCCCCCCCCGGCTGTTTCCCAAGGCACAAGTAAGAAATGCTGCAGTACTTCAAAGGATATCAGAAATGCCAGAATCCTATGGCAATGATTATGACAATGCAGAAGTGTTTGATCAGCTATCAAACAAGGCAGAGTTGATGGATTTGCCTGTTGATTTCTCTGTTGTCAAGGTGAGGAGTAAGTTGGGTTGTAATGTCTCTTCGTTTGCATATAAGATGCCAGTATTATTTGTGATGTGGAAATAGGTTTTGTGTAAGAAATACATATATGAGATGTATGATTTTACTAAGTGTCCACTAATTAGTCATATGGTTTTGATAAGAAGATACAAATTATAGTAGTATCACAATTTAGTAAATACACTATTATAAGTATTTCTTACTCTCTTTTACAAAGTCATCAGGAGTGCTAGACAATTCTGCTCTGAAGAATCGAATCCAGTTGAGCAAAAAAAGAAAACATCGACCTCCAGGAAAAAGAAAAAGTAGTAAGAAATGAGTTCTGAACAAAAGAAAACAAAATAAAAATGTTTGGGGTAAAGTGACTTTATGCATTAATAAAGGGGGGGAACTGACGCTTGCAAAATGAGCAATCAAATAAAGTTATTACTCTTTGCATATTTCAGAAAATGCCAAAACGAAGTTCTCCACTATAAACATTATTCGCCCACGCAGTGCCTCAGAGTCCATTCAGTCTCGCCCTTCTTTACATGCTTCTGTCTTTACCGCCTCTGAATTTAATCATTTACCAAGGTCCAATGATGCCAAAGATTCCCAAACACCTGTTCCTGGTAATAAGGTCAGTATATTTAGATCTTATCAACCTGGCAACCAGGATAAGAAAACACTATTAGTTCCTAAATATAAAAAAAAACACACACAAAAAAACCCCTGAGAATTCCCAGAGACTATTAAGTTTAAAACTTTCCGTCTCTTAACAAGCACACTCTTACAGGTAAATTCCTCATTATCAAATGATCTGCAATTTAGTATGTTATTGATGTGGTTATCAGAAATTCCGAATTAATCCTGTGTTTCTTCTTGTACTGATTCTGCAGCAAAAGGCAAAATTCTTTAAACCAAAGCTATGGAAGATGAAGACCTAATTCATTTCTGGAGAATGTAAAGGAACAAAGGTCAAGCAGGTCCCCAGTATACATGTGACCTGAAAAGGAACTGAAACCTACAGCCATATCATATATAAATACTGTATATATGTTTTTGTTTTGTTTTTTTGTTTTTTTTGTTTTTAATTATAAATAAGTTGCTTATTTATAAGCAGAATTACTTGTGAAATTAAAAAAAGTGAAATACTTTGGCTAAAATGAAATGTAGAGTTGTTCAGCTAAGACATGTCTGGCGTATGAAGTTTTCTTCTTTAATTTTGTGCAAGAGAAATTAGGCTAATTAGGCTTGTTAGCTAACAAGTAAGTTAAGCTTACAGTATAGCTGCATGTATAAATCATTACACACATGCCTTAAAAGATATTATTTGCATCAGTCAAAAAGTCATTTGAACATGAACAATTTTTAAAAATCACAGAATAAGTCAAACAAATCTATACATAAATCAAATTGGAGGCATTTTCTTTATCAGAATCACTACTAATATTTAATTCTCCCTTCAAACTCCTACAGTACATGACACTGATGTTTGTTCAAAGTGACACCACCTCCAAGAGACATTTTTTTTTTGCCTTAAGTTAATTTCAATTTTATTTGTATAGCACTTTTAATGAGAGACACTGTCAAAAAGCAGCTTTACAAAAATCCAGATGTACATATTTACATCCCTAATGATCAAAACAGAGGCTACAGCGACAAGGTAAAATTCCTGTGACTTCATGAAGAAATAACCTAAAAAGGAACCAGTCTGAAAAAAAAAAATCTCTTTTGGGTGACATTGGATAGTGAGATTTGTAATGAAAAAATGTTATGTACACTTCTCCATTTTTTATAAATAACAGTGTTTCAAACGGGGTCAGAAACCATACAGAGATACGGAACCGGAGCTGGTTTGAAGAAAGTGTGTAATTATGTGCGATATGACTTGGAGATCCACTACGTTTGAGGTAAAGAAGAGATAGTGTAAACGTTTTTTTTTTGTTCAAATGCAATAAATGATCAAGATATGCTTCATAGTATCAAATTACTGTAATAGTATGTACAGTAAACATGTACAGTATATAATATATTACCCAACAAACAAAGGGGATTCATTATATAAAGACAATCAGCACTATATTGTTGTATACCTGAGCATTCTTGATCTTATTTCATATAATTTCAATGCATGACTGGAAAAGGACACCTTTTTGCTAACACTCTTCATTGGATTTGTTCAAAAGATTGAAAACAACAACAACAACAGCAACAACAACAACAACAATAAAAAATTTACTGGACATGTACCCAGACTTTCCTGGTGGTCTAGTGGCTAAGGATCCTGGGCTCTCAGTGTCACGGCTTGGGTTTGATTCCCAGGCAGGGAACCCCAGCTGCACTCATGATTCGTTCAAGTCATGCCAGACAGATCATATTAATGAGAGGAATGCCACCACAAAGTCATAATTACAAGTGGGAAACTTGAGGATTTTCTTTGAGCTCAGAGTTTCAGAGTTGGGGGCGTGTCAGTAAGAAAACATTGGTCGAATCAGTGGATGCAACGTCTGTGGTTGACAGTAAATTTGTTGAAATTGAATGTTTACTCATCCCAGAAGCTGATTTCAGTTATTATGTATTTGGTATATGCAGCAAGTTATTTTCAGGCTTTTTTATTGAGAATAAAACAAGCTAAATGCCTGCACAAAATACGATAGCATTGTACAATTATGATATAATAGGCTATGTAATGATAAAGTTTACAGTGGCTTCATAAATTGGTTCAAAACATGAAAAAGCAAAACACACCTAATGAACGTTCTTTGTTCTTCATTTTCTAGAAGTAAAGTTAAAAAACTTTGCTGTATTTTTTGTAGTTAATTAAGAGAAGGTACACCAGCATCTTGCTCTGACTAAAGTGACTTGAACACAGCTGACGTCGTAATTATGACTTCCCAACTCATAAATATGAACTTCCCAGGAGGACGTGAACAGAGTCAGTGACCGTCCCAAGCCTGATAAAATTGCAGGGTTGTGTCAGGAAGGGCATTCAGAGTAAAACCTGGGCCATATCAAATATGCGGACCAATGCTCCACTGTGGCGACCCCTAATGGGAGCAGATGAAAGAACAACAACGACTGGGACATATACCTACACATTCTTATGTAACTTCCCATCCCACTCACTGCAGAAATTCCACTTCTTACTCAAAGCTACTGAGACTGAAAATCATTTGCATTGCAAATGTCAAAATCCTCCAGGACAACTGCATGAATTCTTCTCTTTTTAAAGAACCTCAACTCTTTCCAGTCGTACAAATGGGACAAAACATGAAATAACTATATGTTCAATATAATATGTTCAACACTACCAGTCAAAAGTTTGGAGACACTCGACTGAAATGTTTCTCATGATCTTAAAAACCTTTTGATCTGAAGGTGTATGATCAACTGTTTGAAATCTGTGTTGTAGACAAAAATATCATTGTGCCAACATATTCATTTCTTTCATTAGAAAACTAACATTTTATTTACAAAAAAATATTTTTTTAAATGGATGACTTGGAGAAAAATATTCCAAAAAGCAGCCAATAAGTGTCCAGCATAGGTGTGAACTCCTTTAATACTGTTTAAAAAGCATCTCAGGGAAATTCCTCAAGAAATCAGTTGAGAAAATGCCAAGAATACATTTCTGGAAATTCTAGGCAAAAAGGGGGTCTAATTTGAAGATGCTAAAATATTACATTATTTTGATTTATTTTGGATTTTTTTTATCACAACATATTTCCCATAGTTCCACTTGTGTTATTCCAGAGTTTTGATGACTTTATTATTATTCTAAAATGTGGGGGAAAAAATTAAGAATGAGTGTGTCTAAACTTTTGACCGGTAGTGTATATTAAATTTATTAATACAGCTACTAAAAGCAGAGGCCAAAGGGATCCATTTTTGTCACTCATCACTCCTCATGCAGCACCGCAGGAGTTGTTTATTGCCAAAAAGACCAGGCAATGTTTTTCCAATATTCAGCTGTCTAGTTTTTGTAAGCTTGTGTCCGCTGTAGACTCAGATTCCTGCTCTTGGCTGACAGGAGTGGTCTCCTGCTGTTGTTGTGGTAGCCCAGCCAGCTCAAATATCAATATGTTGTAAATTCTGAGATGCTTTTCCACTCACCACAGATGTAAAGAGTGGTTAATTGAGTAATCGTAGACTTCCTGTCAGCTTGAACCAGTCTGAGCATTCCCCTCTAACCTCTCTTAGAAATAAAGAGTTTCTGCCCTCAGAACCAACATTCAGTGTAAACTCTAGAGGCAGTTGTGCATGAATATGAGCTGTTTCTCGAATATGAAAAACATATGCATATTTTTTATTTAATACCTTTATACTTATATGGGTGCATTTATTTATGAAATATGCTTGCCTTGACCGCACGGTGGCTTAGTGGTTAGCATGTTCGCCTCACACCTCCAGGGTCAGGGGTTTGATTCCCACAGTGGCCCTGTGTGTGCAGAGTTTGCATGTTCTTCCCATGCTGCAGGGGTTTTCTCTGGTTTCCTCCCCCAGTCCAAAGACATGCATGGTAGGCTGATTGGCGTGTCCGTAGTGTGTATAAATGGGTGTGTGAACATGTATGTGCCTTGTGCCTGATGCTCCCTGGGATATGCTCCAGGTTCCCCATGACCCTGAAGATGGATAAGTGGTATAGAAGATGGATGGATGGATGGATTGCCTTGACTCATTTGTGTTGCTTTGGTATGATATATTTACTTGTGCAGATTACTCAGATTACACATACAATATATTACACAAGTGGCTTATCACATATACTAAAACATCCAACTTTTAAACCACTGTCTTATTGCAAGTTGGATTTACAGCATTGAATTCCCACAGCTTACTAAGTTTTTTACAATTTCTTAGTACTCAGTATTCATATCCTCCAAGTACATTCTTTCAACCACCTCTGTTTTATTTCTCCAGCAGATCCATATTATATTGGAGCTAAGCTTATTCATCTTAAAATCATCAAACACGTTGATTTTGAAACTATAATGGAAATTAGTGAATAATGAAGTTCCACTTAACAAAAAAGGGCACTTTTTTTTGTGCAGTGACAAGGAAAATAAAAAAAAAAACCCGGGTGAAATCTACACACACTTCTACAAGAATCTGAGCCACAATGCTATTTTTCTCTACAAACAAAATTTTTTTCCAATTCCTCCAATCGCCCAATTTTACCATTTTATGTAACAGTGTGATTTTTTTTAAAACACATGCAATAGAAATTAGCTACCTAAGAGAGTACCTAAAGTGAGAGTTAAAATAACTATTTAATTCAGTTTCGATAATGCTTATGCTAATTCACTTTAATTAATTAATTCATAGCTCGTAAAGGCTTGAACCCTGTCAAGAAATATTACTTAAGATTGTTTTAATATGATGATCTTAAAAACCTATATTGTTAAATAGTGGTACTACTTGTATAATTGTGGATATTCAAATGTACTTCTACTCACAGTGCTACTTTATGCTTTAAGTTACTTTGGTCTTCTATTGCTATAGGCCTGAAAATGACCATGCAGATATTACATCTGACACTGAAGCATTTAAATACAGGGTGTCCCAAAAGTAATATTACCAAAACAATCAGCAGTCACAACAATTTCAGTATTGTTATTTATTATTTATTATTCCATAGCATTGTTGAATTTTCAATTCTGATTAGTCAGAAGGCGTTGATTAATTTTCTATAGCAGCAGCTATTGTTTCTATAGTATCAACCTACACAGGGACTTGTAAATTGGTCAATCCCTGTAAATGGATTTAAAAATGTGTGTAATTCTTTAAATGTTTATGTGGTATTTTTGGAAGTAGTCTCCAGTGGCAGTCTTTAGTCAGAGGTAAAGCTAGGACTCCAACTTCAGAGAGAGTGGTGAGGGAGTGACTGTTTCTAGCTTCATTAATGTAAGTGATAGCAGGAACTAACTTTTCATATGGATGTTCCACAACATTAAACATAACTATGAATGGATAAAAAGTACAACATGTCATTCTCTAATTGAAAAATGTTAGTGTTGGTAAATTGCTGTGATATAAAAGGAATAAAACACTTCAAGACCTGCCGTTATTGGAAAATCATCAACATCACACCAAACCATCGTTGGTTATATTTCTATATCATCATGCCTTGTTGTGTTTTATTCCTTACTAATTTATTGTTATTATTATTATCATGTCAAATATGAATAGCTTTTTTAAAGGTTATTATTACTCAGTAAAAGTAGTAGTAGTAACCTTATAAAGGTTATTTTACTTTCAGGTTTAGTTAATGGTTATACAGTAACTACAGTATGGAAAAAAGCTAGTACTGGCAATTATTCAAACAAGCAGGATCTTTACTGAGAAGTATTCACAGAAAATATGAGCGAGATTTATGGCATTTTTGAAAAGGCAAGCTTCTTTTTTGTTTTCTGTCCAGACATGATATTCTACACAAACTGTACCAGTCAGAATTTTGCATCAACCTGATTAATTATGTTTTTCATGATCAGAAATGTTTTTGATTTAACCGTATACTTGAAATTTGTCGTCAGGACAATCAAGGCTACTACAAAGAATCTAAAATATAAGATGATTTTGATTTGTTTAACAGTCATTGGTCATGCCACAACTGCATATACTGTATGTTGTTGCATAGCTTTAATGAATAGGCATATATAGTAAATCGTCGATTGTTAGTGTCCGTTATTAACGTTTTTTCTTTTTGAATGTGAAATCTGTGCTTGATTACTATTAGGACACCTTGTATATTAAAATCAGTACTAGAATGTGATACCTTGCAGCTATTTACAGTGCATATTTATATAAAGCTACAAGTGAAATTGTACGGGGTATTTAAGTGGTACTAAAGTAGTTCTGAAGACGTTGTTAACCATACTGGCCGATGGAAAAAGCCCCTGAGTCATTAGAGAACTTGTCTTCAGGTCTGACTGACAGCTCGCTGAGATCTCTGGTTCGGTACACGCCGCTGATGTAGGAGGGTGATTTTTCAATTTGTTTATCTGACACCTAGATCAAAAGAAGAAAAGAAGAAAAACAGAAGCTGCCGTTTTTATTTTGGTAAAATATATAAATAAATAAACCAACCCCAATCCTATAGGAATCTCATTGCGGGAGGGTTGGGGACATACCTCTTCAAATTTCCTTGCCTTGTACTCATCAGCTCCTTTCAGGAAATTCAGAAGAATTATATCACAAAGGACAGCCCCCTAAAAACAGCATATATATAAAATCCATTAAGGTCAATAATTTGTAAATATTTTATAAATATTTAAGAACTGCACATTTTTAGAAGAGAAGATGACCTTGGTCCCAAATAGTAATACAAATTTATACAAAGCCAAATCAAAAAACAAAAAGTTAGTGTACGTCTGATAACATTATGATCACACACACTTTTATTTTCCATAATGACTGTTGTCAAGGAACCAATAAAACCAGTTTGCTCCCACTTGGGCAAATGTCCTATAGAATCCATAGACCCTGATGGTCAAAACAGGGGATTTTGTTTAGCATATTGTTCTAAATATAAATGGAAGATTCTGTCAAATTTGAGATCTTTTGCATATGCTACTGGTTCACATCCATCCATCCATCCATCCATCTATTCATCTTCTGTACTGTTTCTCCTACTGACCGGGGTGCCAACACATCACAGGACACAATCTTACACACACTCACACAACCATTCACACACTACAGACGATTTGGAAATTCCTACATCAGCCTACAGCGCACGTCTTTGGACTGGGAGAGGAAACTGGAGTACCTGGAGGAAACCCCTGAAGCACAGGGAGAATATTCTAACTCCACGCACACACGGCAGAGGCGGGATTTGAACCCCCAACCCTGGAGGTGCAAGGCAAACATACATAGATACTTCTTAAGTTTGCCTTCCAAGGTCAAGAATCCCAAAAAAACACTTTCACACCGCAGCCTTCTCTCCTCATGACACTACTGTATTTATACAACTGACTCCTGTGTGTCCCGACCAAATTGCAGGCCTTCCTCACATCCCCGTCACATCTCCATACTCGGACTCAGTGAACTTAGAGAAGAGCTCCCTATCGACAAAGCAAGGTTTTCAATCATTGCCACATGCTGGTCTGTTTAGAGAATGTTAAATGTTCAACTAGATGAACCAGTGGAGTGGCTCTCTTTGCCTTGCACATAATCTTTTCAGGTGACTTCAGAGGTTCCAACATATATGGTTTGCTGGAGCATGTACAATTTCTGACCCCTTGCTATGGGGACATGGGAGACACCTGAAAATACTTTTCTTCTTTTTCAGCTAAAGCGGGACCAAACAATAAAATTCACCTGGCAGAAAAGCTGAAGGTAAAAAGGACATTGCTGGCACTTATATAGGGTTCAGAGAACCAGAGATTCATATTTCACTGGAGTTACTGTTCTGTTGGTGAGTGAAAATGAAGATCATGAAGATTTTTTACAATGCATTTCCAAAGGTTGTTCCTTTTACACGGCAATCCTGCCTGTTAGCAGAATCCACCATGACCCTGATCAGGATAAAAGCGCTTACTGAAGAGGAATGAATGAATGAAATGAATGTTCATTTTACAGCATATTACTAAACAGACAGTCTCCACAAAACCCCAGTCTAATAGCACAGCA
Source organism: Ictalurus furcatus (assembly GCF_023375685.1). Taxonomy (NCBI): domain Eukaryota; kingdom Metazoa; phylum Chordata; class Actinopteri; order Siluriformes; family Ictaluridae; genus Ictalurus; species Ictalurus furcatus. The sequence continues at coordinate 28,238,100 of NC_071257.1, read as the reverse complement.
CAAAATAATATCCAGTAACAAAAGCTGTAACAATTCCGATAAATATTCACATCAAATATTATCATTATCCTTGATTAAAAAGTAACTGATTTATTGGAATATACAAGTATGAACCAAACATACAAAAGAAGGCAAACTTACCACACCCACAGAAGTGAAGGCAGCCACCATATTGATTAGAGTTGGGATCATATTAAATTTCCCTGCCTGCAAAAATGGCCGAAAATTGTGTGAACAGAAGGCTTATTCGCTCTTACACACACACACACATTCACCCAGACTTTATTAATGTAAACACATCCAGTTTCTTGGACACTCACGTTTCCGTTGACCATCACATCAAATCGGATCGCGACTGCCTTCAGCAGAGTGCGGTACTCCGTCCCATTCTCCATCTTAAAGTACTTTGCGAACCTTAAAGCAAAATGACACATATGAGCTTCGAGTAAAATTTCCAGCTTGAAAGTTTACATGACTGTACCATGTACAAGTAAGTTTTACTTAGGAAAGGAACTAGGGTGCATTCAATCTCAGTTTGTACACACCTAAAGTTGTACCCTGGTGATACACTGGTTTTCTCAGACATGGCATCAAGACGGGTAAAGGAGTAAGCAGGCTTACAGTCGTCCTCTGATTTATCCAGATCACACACCCAGGCTATCTTTATGCCTATTACACCACCCTGAGAGAGAGAGAGAGAGAGAGAGAGAGAGAGAGAGAGAGAGAGAGAGAGAGAGAGAGAATGAAAGATTAATAACAGTTAGTGGAGCAATTTGTAATTTTTTATTTTTATTTTTTCGAATTGCAATGAAAACCTTCCCCTTTTCCCCAACCAACCCCATCCGTTGTCATGAGAGTATGTATGAGTTAGTTGCTTTTGGATAAAAATTGGAAGTTAGCTTCACTGTTCTGACTGTTGTGGGTACTTGAGCCAGAAAAATGTAAATAGAATACTGAAATGAAAAAACTAGCCAGATGTATTGTATATCAGTATTTATTTATTTTTTATTTAAATCACAGCATTTCCAAGTTATCTTCACAATAATATTATTAGTATTTGTCTAGAAACACTTTGAAATGTTACAAACTGCACTTTTAAAGTTGAATATTGTACAACCAGGAGCGAATTTAGTGATTTGGGCACCCTAGGCAAAATATAGGAATGGGGCCCTATTCAGTATTTTAACATCGATATTGAAATGTTCAGCATAAGTGATTTCTTCTTCTGGGGGTCCAAGGCAGCTGCCTAACTTTGACTAGTGCTATGTCTGCCCCTGTGTAAATGTACAACTATCTGAAGGAAGTGGCAGGAAACAGTGAAGACTATGTAGACTCACTTTATTAGCCAGGGTAGTGAAGTTCTGATGGCTAAACCGGATCACGTCTCCCACTCTGAATATCGGGCAGTAACTGTTTTGTTCAAAGTCAAAATTGCACTTCTTTATATAACTGCTGTTGATGTTGGGTAAGAAGTTTCCTCTGTGTGAGAAAGAAAGAGATAATGTGAGACACGGTGCAGGCAAGTGTGCGAGACAGAAAAAGATTGATAGGATGTGTGTCTATGAGCAGGTTAGATTTTATTTTACTCTCACTCGTATGGATGCACCAATCCAATCCAAAGTTTTTCCATATTTGATACAATACTGATGTGAGATATTTGAGTATCTGGATCTGATGCTTACATCCAGACAGTGAACAAGCCAGGTTCTGCTAAGTTATGCAGGACATCACAGACATGATATCATCCTGTGGTTTAATACAATTCGTGTTGTAGTGCTGCATTCACGTGGGGTCATGGGTTCACCGTATTTACGAGAGCTGCATGTTCACAATATCAATGCTTCTAAACATTAAATATCCTATAGATGCTACATGTCAATGCTAAGCATATTTCTTGTGTAATTTTAGTCATATTGAGTTTTTTCTTAGTAATTCACCAACATATCTGAGGAAAATGTTCATATTCCTGACAGTTTATTTCATTTGTAGCTAATGCTCTGCAGGTATATTTATCAATTTTGTAGCACCAGTGTTTTCACCAGATTGAAAAATATGCCATTACCATTCTAATACATTGTATCAGAATTATATTAGCTGCAATATGGATACTCAGTATTAGATTGGTGCATCCCTACTTACTACTACTATTATTACTACAGCCACTGCTACTACTACCACCACCACTACTACTACTAGTACCACCTCTACCACTACTACCACTACAGCTCCTTCTACCCCTGCTACTACTGCCGCCTCTACCACTACTACCACTACTGCCACCGTTACCACTATCACTACTACTACTACCACCACTACTACCACTACCACTACTACTACTGCCACCACTACTACTGCCACCACTTCTACTACTGCCACCACTGCCACCACTACTACTGCCACCACTACTACTACTGCCACCACTGCCACCACTTCTACTGCCACAATTACTACTACTACCACCACTACTACTGCCACCACTACTACTGCCACCTCTACCACTACCACCACCACTACTACTACCACCACTACTACTGCCACCACTACTACTGCCACCACTACTACTGCACACCACCACTAGTACCAACGCTACTACTGCCACCACCACTACTACTACTGCCACCACTGCCACCACTACTACTGCCACCACTACTACTACTACCACCACTATTACTGCCACTACTACTACTGCCACCACTACTACTACATCCACCTCTACCACTACCACCACTACTACTGCCACCACTTCTACTACTGCCACCACTGCCACCACTACTACTGACTCCACTACTACTACTGCCACCACTACCACTACCACCACTACTACTGCCACCACTGCCACTACTACTACTGACTCCACTACTACTACTGCCACCACTACTACTGCCACCACTACTACTACTGCCACCACTACCACCACTACTACTGCCACCACTACTACTACTGCCACCACTACTACTGCCACCACTGCCACCACTACTACTACATCCACCTCTAACACTACCACCACTACTACCACCACTACTATTACCACCACTACTACTGCCACCACTACTACTGCCACCACTACTACTGCACACCACCACTAGTACCAACGCTACTACTGCGACCACCACTACTACTACTGCCACCACTACCACCACTACTACTAACACCACTACTACTACGACCACCACTGCTACTACCGCCACCTCTATCACTACCACCACTACTACTGCCACCACTACTACTTTTACAACTATTGCTACTATTACTAAACCTAATAATAATAATAATAATGTGTCTGGAAATATTACAATCAAAAGCATAATGCACATTTGAGTTCTCACTTTGTGAAGTTGAAGCGGGGAAAGCGAATGCTGTTTTTGATAAATATGGTGAAGTTCTCAACCTCCATCATGGGTGTTCTAAGAAACAAAAGATCCAATTATCATCCATCCATTTATCCACCCATTATAATTATACAATTTAATCAATGAACACATGCTAATAAATAAAAAAATACCATGCATTACAAAACAACGTTCCATGTGACTCATTCACTCATCGATGCAGCCACCATATACTCACATTGGGACATCATCTATCTCTGCAGGACACCATCCTCTGATCTGACATGTTTTCATAGAACCATAGCTCACACACTTTCCTGTCAACAAACCTAACAGACATATATGTGTGTCAGTGCATACACACACACACACACACACACACACACACACACACTTGGCAAAAGTTACTAGCTGGATCAGTGCGAATGGTTCAGAATTAAGACGTCTTACCATTTGAGCCTGGCTTTGTCATTAATTTTGTGCAGTTGTCATCATGTTCACATTTAAATTTTCCCTCACTCTAAAACACACACACATGCACATACAGATAGTCTTAAATTTGAAGAAAACCACACTATTATTTTTTATACTATTATTATTCCATTATTATAGTATACTACATTCTTACAAACACATCGAGAATATTGTCAGGTGGTGTTTACATTGATAATAAACTGTAGGGATGATAACGTTGTGTTACTAACCTCAGGACACAAGCCCTGCACCTGGTTCTCTGTGGTGATGAGTTTAGTAATGATGCAGAACACTGAGGCCCCCTGGAGGATAAGCACATACGCGCCCCACACACACACACACACACACACACACACACACACACACACACACACAAATAAATATCTCAATATACTGTACATACAGGACTGGGACTGATAACAGGAAAATGGTTTCACTATCACACAGTACATCAGCAGTATTAACATTAAAATAAAATAAATAAAATATTGATTTTGAGTTAAAGATGTGAAAAGAACATGTTTGTTTACACCATTAGAGAATTTTGTTGTATTACACTTGAGAAAAAAATAACCCATATTATAGAAAACATCCCAAACTAATGAAATTAATTAAAA